>NC_085136.1:82090010-82390010 GCF_035046485.1 Aedes albopictus | reverse complement strand
GAAGAAATATTGACTGTAGCACAATTTACAGCTTAACCCAACTAACAATCACTCATTTAACAAGCACTTTTATGAGGAATTAATTCAGCATGATGCTGAATAACATTTGGATAAATTTCGGGTACAACCTTTGTACGGTTTTTTTTCACACAACTTTGGATAAATTATATAGCATAGTGGACTGTTTGTTGTTATAAGCGTTTTACAAATATGTAAAGCTGTTATTCAGATTTAACAAAAATAGCTCTAAACATAAAAAAAATAAAAAAAATCACGATAGAGTTTATGATTATGTTATGAACAACTAGGGTGGATGTACCAAGTATGGCACTACCTAAGGAAAACTATTTCTACAAGAATGACGAGAAGACCAATGAATGTTATCAATATGTTAAAATATGGCTTAGTTTCCATACTTAGTTTCCATACTTTACAGGAAAAATATAGAAACAGAGCCAAAACTACATTCAGTATTTATTACAGCGTGTGCCAATGATAGGAACCCTGTACCAGTTATGGATACATTTGTTACTTTTGGTTCCTTTTCGCACTATTTGCATGCATTCCTTATGGGATTAGCCATAATTGGTACACTAAAGAGAAAAAAGGTGCAAGGAAGCCGAAATTTTAAGGAAAATGATTTATGTCTAACATAATTTGAGCAAAATGTGAAGTTTAAATGAGTGCAACCATCTTTTGTGAACGTGGTCTGTTGTTCACATATTTTTTCTTGTTGATTTACATCGTTGGAGGGTGAAAATCAGCTATGGCGAATACTTGGTACTATAGCCATAATTGGAACACTTACCCTATTATGAAATAATAAGTACACATACATTTACCTAAAACAATATTCGAACTCAAGACCCGTTGATGGTCAGCCGCATACCTTTTTATCTGCGCCATCCTAGAGATGATGAATTTAAGTGCTCAAATCAAAACATAAACTTCGTGGTTTAATAATGATCATACTATGACTTCTAATCAGCAGTTGTGAACTAACACAGAACATTATGGTTATCATCTGAACAACAGATTAGTTCAGCTGCTGTTCAGAATAAAAAACATCTTGAGGGGGTAAAGTCTTCGGTATACCAATCCGTGTGGTCAATTTATGATATTTAATGAAACTCAACATGGGTCATTCCATATGAAGAGACCGAGAAAAAGTGGAAACGTGTTATCGACCATCACGGATTTTGACCAAATTTTGTTAGAATGTTTGTTTAAATGGAGGAAGAAAAAATCCAAATTTTGGTGCCGATCGGATCGCCCCTCGGCCCGTGGCAGCTCCCCTCGTCTTTGCCAATACAAGAAAAATCCAAGTTTTCCCTTCCTTTTCTTAATTTATAGCTTTGAAACTATAATTTATACACATTTGTGACTTTCGGCTTTTTTGAAGAAACTTGATGGAGGAATCCAGGAAAAATATTATTTTTTGATACAGTGTTGCCAAACATGTTAATTTTCAATTTTAAAATTTAAAATCGATTTTTCGGCAAATGAGTATATTTTGATTTTACAAATTTTGATTCCATCGTGTTTATCAGACATTTTTCAATCGAAAAAGCTTAACTCCCCGAGGTCTTTTTGGTCGTTCCATAGATACAGCGTTTTTAAGCTTGAAAACCCCTTTTCTCTAATTTATAAAATAAGTCCAATTTACAAGTTTCGCTAATAAAACATTATTCGATGCAATTTAAATGTGATTTGGGCTGATTTAGGCCAAGGAGGACAGAAAAGTATGTACAAATAAAAATACGGCAGTGTTGCCAGTTTATCAATTATGGATTTATTAGAATGGATAACAATAAATTGCTAAAGTTTAAAATTTATGTATTTTAATCATTATTTCAATTGAAATTCTACCCTGAGAGAGAGGAGACAGCTCACTGACAGCCACGATGTTTACATGTCTTCTTCTTACTTCTTTTTACAAGTTTTAGCGCCGCACAATGGTTTGAAAAAATATTATTGGTCAAAAATGAATTGCATATTGAGTTCGTTGCGACAGAGCATGGAAAATAAATGGATTCGTTGCGCTGGTTGTGGGAAACTGATCATTATTATTTTATCTTTTTTGAATACAACAAACGGAGCAAAATTTTGATAAGATCTTTTGGATATCTGGCCACTCCACACCATCAATGTGCGATTTTCAGCTCGGTTCGCGGTGACAGTTTGTGACAGGTCCTCCTTGACATTAAGTAGCACGCAATCGATGCCAGTTGTCTCCTCTCTCTCAGATTCTACCTATGTAAACATTAAGGTTGACGAAAGTGTTGCCAGACATTTTAATTTTATTGTAAAAATCTACATTAGAACTTTTGTATCAAATCAAATTATCAAGCAAGAATCATAAATTCCTTTTTTACAATTTTATTACTATTGGCAACACTGAACCTTGATAGTTTTCGTTTGGTGTGCAACTTTTTATTCATCGAACAAACCTTTAATAAGGGCAGTGGTAAATTCAAATGTTCACTGAAACTTATTCATGGTTCAGAATTACGCTAATTGATTCCGACTGTTCTTGGTGTATTTTAAGGATTTTTTAGCTTTTCAGTGCGATTGTGAGATCAAAAACAACCCTATGTTCTCATACTCGGGGATTTCAAGGGGATCTTGGATGCATTTCAGGAAGCTTCAGAGGATTTTCAGAAACCCCATCGCAATATCTTTTGAAGCGCCCCTGAAATGTCCTTTGATTTGAAGGTGTTCTCGAAACCCCCTGATACGACCCTGACCTGAAATGCCTCGAAACGCCCCTGAAATCTCCGTAGCCCCATTAAAACGCTCTTGAAATCATCATTCTCAATTTGAAATTCCTTCGAACCCCTTTGGACTCTTTCAAAAGGCTCCATGACCCCCCTGGAACATACCTGAAACCCCCTTGGAACGTCTCTGAAATGATCTGAAACGCCCTCAAAACTTCTAGGAACGTCCTTAAAATGTTTCTGAAATGTTCTGCCTTAGTACTACTGAAATGCTCCTTAGTTCCCCGTAATTCCATTAAAACGCCAACAAATCCTGATAGAACGCCCTTAAAAGGCTCGTCAAATCCCCTGAAACGATTTCCTGAAACGCAACTTGAGGGCCCTAATAACCCCCTTTTTTGGGCTCTCTGGAAACTTTATGGAAACCCCTTAGCCCCACCTCGGATTCCCAGGAGCTAGATCTGTTCTCGCGAACTAGATTCCCTCATTAAAGCCCAAACTTTATTTATGCACAAATATTCCACTTTTTATACCTTTTTTAATATATGCACCCCCAGCCATGTGCATAAAAAGAGGTTCTAGTGTACATAACAAATATTTGGTATAAGCAACGAAAAAAATCAGCAAAGTTTGATGAGTGCCAGCGGAGCCAATTGGTTGCGAGTATTTCTCAAATAATGTTTATATGTGACTTTCGAAAATTACTCAGACATTTTCGTAGAATTTTATGGTATAAAATTTTCCGAAATTGTTTCCGTAAATCTTTTTATTATTTACAGGAAACTGCACGAATCTCGTCAGTTTGCTTCAGGATTTTGATGTTTTTTTTTCAGAAGTTCTTTTTTTCTAACTTAGTCATGACATGCCTAATAGTTTATCCAAAGAATTCTTTCAGGAAATCTCCTTAGACGTTCCTCCGTTAGATTCCTGTATATAGATCTTTACTTATAATGTTTTAACCTTTTGGAGCTGGAGGGGTCATATATGACCTCAACATAGAAACGGCTGTAAAAAATCACCCATTCGATAAAACACAATACTGTCTTCGGCAAAGTTGGTGTAAATTTAGTCCTCTAATAAAGAAAAATTGGATTGTTTGTATTTGAGATTTAATTGATAACCTAGAATTACTGAACACCATGAAATTTAGAAAAATTAAATAATTGACATACCAGTTGTTCTAAAAGCTGAACTTCGATGTGGGTTACGTTTATATGTATTCATTCAGCCTTCGTCAAGAATATCAAAAGGTGTTTTCTGTTCTGGGATGTTCTAGGTGTTCCAAACTGTTCTATAGTGATGTCCTTCAAATCTACAAGAATAATTTAATGTATTTTCGCCACAAATAATAGCATTGCATAACCTACTGGGATCCATGAAGTTCATGACATCTGTTCCAGGTCAGCCAAACTACTTTGGAGTTCAGGACTTCAGGTCTACACTAGTAATAGTACCCGAGTAGAGGAAAAGAACTCAATAATAGCATATTTTGATATGGAGATCAAAAAGTGATATGGGGTTGATTGACATAAGAGATAAAAGATCTAAAAATAAAATCAAAAATTTACTCCTGGAACATCATCATCAAATCATATTTAGATTTTGTAAGATCTAGCCAATAGCAGCGAGCTATTCGTATGATCTTGAAATATCAAATTTTGATATTGTTCAGATGTTCCAGGAACATTTTTCAGATATTATTTTCAGATCTTTTATCTCTTATATCAATCAAGCCAATATCATGTTTTGATCGTCAGTATTTTACCTCTACCCGGGTAGCCATATCTGTTATCTGTTAACGTTGCAGCTACTGGAGCAACCTGAAGTCTACTAGCTTATTATAAACCTTTGAGACATACAGGGTCGTCCAAACTGTTCTATAATGAAGTCCTTCAAATCAAGAAAAAGAAAAACTTTATGTGTTTTCGCAATAAATAATAGTATTGCTGCTAAAAATCTCGTTAATACAGATAAAAAAATAGTATTGCATAATCTGCTGGGATCCGCGAAGCTCTTAAAATTTCAAATGTCATTTAGAGACACTACAGGGATATTCCAGGTCAACCAAACTACCTTGGAGTTCAGGACTTCAGGTCTACATTCATAACAATAGCCATGTCTGCTATTCTAAGTAACGTTGCATATTTATCCATTGTTACTGGACCAATTTAAAGTATACTAGCTTATTGTAAACCTTTGGGACAAGCAGGGTCGTCCAAACTGTTCTATAATGAGTCCTTCATATCTACAAAAAACACTTCATGTGTATTTGCCATAAATAATAATATTGCGTAATCTGCTGGGACCCGCGAGACTCTTGGAATCTCAAATATCATTTAGAAATAATTCCTGGTCAGCCAAACTACTTTGTAGTTCAGGACATCAGTTCTACACTCGTAACAACAGCCATATCTGCTATACTGAATAACGTTGCATATTTATCCGTAGTTACTGGACCAATCTGAAGTCTACTAGCTTACTATAAACCTTTGGGACATTCAGGCTCGTCCAAACTGTTCTATAATAAAGTCTTTCAAATCTACAAGAAAAACTTTATGTGTTTTCGCCATAAATAATAGTATTGCATAATCTGCTGGGATCCCCAAGCTCTTGACTTCAGGTCTACACTCGTAACAGTATCCACATCTGCTATACTGAGTAACGCTGCATAATCAACCGCAATTACTGAAGCAACCTGAATTCTACTAGCTTATAATAAACCTTTGGGACATTGAGGGTCGTCCAAACTGTTCTATAATGAAGTCCTTCAAATCTACAAGAAGAAATTTTTTGAGTTTTCACCATACATAATAAGATAGCATAATCTGCTGAGTTCCGTGAGGCTCTTGAAATCTGAAATGTCATTTAGAGACATTATGGGAATGGGTTAGCCTAGTGGTTAAGGCTATGGATCGCCAATCCGGAGACGGCGGGTTCGATTCCCGTTCCGGTCGGGAAAATTTTCTCGACTCCCTGGGCATAGAGTATCATTGTACTTGCCTCACAATATACAAATTCATGCAATGGCAGGCAAAGAAAGCTCTTCAATTAATAACTGTGGAAATGCTTAAAGAACACTAAGTTGAAGCGAGGCTGACCAAGTCCCAGTGCGGACGTAGAGCCAAAATGAAGAAGAAGATGGGAATGCTCCAGTGCAGCCAAACAATCTTTGAGTTTAGAACTTGGTTCAGAACTTCCGGTCTTCTCTCGTTACATCAACTATATCTGACATACTGAGTATTTTGGGATATTTTGGGCCTCCTTACTGTTATAAAGCTTAGTTGATAAAGACAACCACTGTAACTTGCAAAAGACTTACTGGACATGATAGCTTAGAAATCGTAGCTTTGTATAATGACCCACCCACAGCTATGGCAGATTATGCACGAATACGGATTCCCGAATAAACTGATACGGTTGATCAAGGCGACGTTGGATCGAGTGATGTGCGTAGTTCGAGTATCAGGAACACTCTCGTGTCCCTTCGAATCTCGCAGAGGGTTACGGCAAGGTGATGGTCTTTCGTGCTTGCTGTTCAACATTGCTTTGGAGGGTGTAATAAAAAGAGCGGGGATAAACACGAGTGGGACGATTTTCACGAAGTCCGTTCAGCTGCTTGGTTTCGCCGATGATATTGATATTATTGATCGTAAATTTGAGACGATGGCGGAAACGTACATCCGACTAAAGAGTGAAGCCAGGCGAATCGGATTAGTCATTAATGTGTCGAAGACAAAGTACATGATGGCAAAGGGCTCCAGGGAGGAATCACCGCGCCCGCCACCCCGAATTCATATCGACGGTGATGAAATCGAGGCGGTTGAAGAATTCGTGTACTTGGGCTCACTGGTGACCGACGACAACGACACCAGCAGAGAAATTCAGAGGCGCATTGTGGCAGGAAATCGTGCCTACTTTGGACTCCGCAGAACTCTACGATCGAATAAAGTTCGCTGTAACACGAAGTTAACCATCTACAAAACGTTGATTAGACCGGTCGTCCTCTATGGGCACGAAACATGGACCCTACGTGCAGAGGACCAACGCGCCCTTGGAGTTTTCGAACGGAAGGTGTTGCGTACCATCTACGGCGGAGTGCAGATGGAAGACGGGACTAGGAGAAGGCGAATGAACCACGAGCTGCATCAGCTGCTGAGAGAACCAACCATCGTTCATACCGCGAAAATCGGGAGGCTACGGTGGGCGGGTCACGTCATAAGGATGTCGGATAGCAACCCGACTAAAATGGTTCTCGAGAGACATCCGACCGGTACAAGAAGACGTGGAGCGCAGCGAGCTAGGTGGGTCGACCAAGTGGAGGACGATCTGCGGACCCTACGCAGAGTGCGGAGCTGGAGACAAACACCCATAGACCGAGTGGAATGGAGACGGCTGCTATGTACAGCAGAGGCTACCCCGGCCTTAGCCTGATCGGTAATGTAAGGTGCAAGTAGACAAATTGTCCAAAGTATTCTGTAGTTGTCCTTGCAGATCGACTGCTTTTGATCCCGTTACAGAAAAAATACAGTCATCCACAAGCTGTTTTAACGTGCAATTTTCCATGAGACAATCATCTGTGTCTCTGACATAAAAATTGTAAAGGAGGGGCCTAAACCTGAACCCTGGCGAGTAGCAAATTCGTGCTGATGAGGAAATGGCAAAGGTTAGTTGGAATATATGAAATGATTGGCTATTTTCCGTTTGATGTGACGGGAATTAGCGCATATGACGATGTAAAGTTTTACTCTTATAGACGCTATTTCATTGTACAAAATTCTGGGTTCTACGAGTGTAAAATTGACAGTTGGGTTGAAAGTGTTACAACACCAATATTATTCCACAACACACCACTGACTGCTGCAGAACATCCAACAATGCAACTGTTCTGAGCAGATACATCTAGTAGCGGTTCTTGTATCCTGTCTCAGCTCAGCATTCGGTCACGTCAATTCAAATTCAATTACATTAAACTCTACCCGGTTTCACGAAAACATTGACCCAAGCTCATGAAACATTCAACCGTTCCGTGATCTACAGTGACAGCTCTCACAGCCTTACAAAAGTGAACTGACCATAGTGGGATTATATGTACCTACCTACATGCCTACCTACTGGATGACGAGGACTACGCTTCATAGGATAAGTACCCACATTTCTACTTGTGCCACTGCACTGGCACACAAGTTGCATGCTCCACGTGAGTTAGGGTTCACCGTAGACAAATTCCGAGTTGACAAATTGATTTTCTATCTGGGGATAATCTTTCGAAAAGCTCATTCTATGCTGATTGGATGACATCAGCCATCCATCACATGTATCAATCTCCCCTGGTGCCCAAAAATGCACTCATTACCCTAATAACTCGACCTTCTGCGTTTCCACTCAGGCCAGCTCGACTCGAGTACATGCGATGATGCGATATGGATCAGCATATATCGGAATTACCGCCCTATTGTGCGGCCGACCGTGCGATGGGTGGTACTTTGTGTGCCTAGTTGCGTTTATATCTCGATTTGGTTCTTCAGTGTAGAGCACGCGGCAGTGCTCTAGCAAGCATATAGGCTTGATCTAAATACGAACCGGCTTTGGATGGCCCACTTGTGCCATTCCCCCTAGCATTACAGTTTGTTCATGCTCATTCAAACTTCAACATAACTAGTTTTGGTTTTGAAATAGTCACTGTAAAATGTGTTGCATTCGGATTGATAATTCCTGTTGTAAGAAGTATCTTGCAGAGATGTCTGTGTTCTGTAGGTTGGCGATTAATCCTAACTTTTTCTTTTGGACATAATTATGGCCTTATTGTCAACATATTCTATTGCATGCAACAAAATGTTTCATCCAAGTTTTATTATTATTTTTTTTTATCTGTATTAACGAGATTTTTAACCCTAGGCTAGTTCATCTTTTTTTTTGTGGAGCGGACCTGGTGTGATGGTTAGAACACTTGACTATCACGCCGAGGACCTGGGATCGAATCCCACTCCCGACAAACTCGCAAAATGTGAGTTCTTCCTTCGGAAGGGAAGTAAAGCGTGGGTCCCGAGATGAACTAGCCTAGGGCTAAAAATCTCGTTAATACAGATAAAAAAAAAAAAAAAAAAAAAATAGTTCATCTCGGGACCCACGCTTTACTTCCCTCCCGAAGGAAGAACTCACATTTTGCGAGTTTGTCGGGAGTGGGATTCGATCCCAGGTCCTCGGCGTGATAGTCAAGTGTTTTAACCATCACCCCAGGTCCGCTCCTCCAAAGTTTTATTGTTGTTTTAGTAGTTTCCTTTCTTTTCAAAACAAAAAAAAAAATCTGAATGATTTTGAAACTGCTCAAGTGTTAAATTTTTAGTCAAATTGACTCCAAGCGATTTTATGGTGGTTCTTTTTAAGCATGATTGAACTGAAAACTGTTGTTTAGGAATTTAAGTCCCACCCTAGGATGGTACCGCACCCTACATCCTTGCTTCGAACTCAACCCGTTCTCGGGTCGGCTTGGCAGTCAGTGGCGGCACAAACCCCTGCGCTGGCTGATCGAAGTGGTCGTTCGACCACGCCAAAGCACATAGCATATGCGGACTGCGAAGTAGAAGAGTTAGAGTACTTCTGAATGGTATTGAAAATATTTTGAATAACTAATGGTGATGATGTTGATGGCGATGGTGGAGAGGTGGTGGTGGAATAGGCAACAAACAGAACCTAGGATAGGCGAATACCGAGTGCGCAAGAGAGGGGGGAGGGTAATAATATAGGTTATGTTTGATTGTGGTAATTTCCATTTTTTTTCCTTCCCTAGCAAACGGATCGGCCATAAAAGCTGTGTGCATGCATCAAGCAAATCGCTACCAGGTTTATGTTTATGGCTACGGTAGTACGCTGCTAGTGTAATGACTTTGACTCAGTTATATGGGCACTGGACCGAACTAGGTGAAGCTAGTGAATGATTAATTATATGGAAAAATCTGAGTGGTATGTGCCACTCATATTGTTTTTCTCTGTTTTATTACTTGAAGTGCTGTATCATATATGAAATGATTATTATAATGATCATAATTTTAGGTGGTTCCTATCAATGCTTGCATGGAAACATATCCACTTCTCGAAGCTTGAGAGGATTTTGAGGAAAAAGAATCTATTTTTTGCCTCCAAACAAAACAAAAATCTTAGGAGGATTCAATATAGAATTTTAGGACTAGTTAACGTTTCCCAAAATCTCTCTTGAGTAAAAGTCATTGGATCTACATATATGTACATGCATACATTCATGCTTGCACAATGCACAGCCTCATGAAACTATGTGCTGTCGATTAATGAGTTCAATATCTGTTTGAGAATATCCGAGAATATTCGGGATGAACCTGCCTACGGCAGAAAATCCCTAAATAAAAAAAAAAAAATATATCCGAGAATTGTCATCATCGAGATCATCGGATCTCAAAGCGTTATGCCTGGAAACCCCTCTAAAACTATCTGAAACGTCTTTAAATGCCTTGGACGCCGTGGAACGCCTCTGGATCCCCCCCCCTAATGAATCATATCTGAAATGCCTTGGAACCCATTGAAACATCTTGAAACGCTTCTGAATCCTATCCTAAAACCCCATGAAACTGACCGAAGAGCCATTGCAGTCATCCAAATCCCCTCTGAAATATGCAGAAGGGCTTTGAAACGCCTCGGAAATCCCCCTAAACCTTCATGGAAATAACCTTGCAATCCCTGTAAAAACTCTCTGAAGCCCTCTGAAACACCCTGAAACGCTTTGAAACGCCTTAAAACGATTGCGATATACCCTTTAAAACATCCGTGGAGCTGACTTGAGTGCCTGTGTAGCTCCTTAAGACTCTTCGAAACGCCCTGAAACGCCTTAAAACGCCCTTAAATGCCATGAAACGCCCTGAAACGGCTTGGAATGTCTTGAAAAGTTTCTGGAATCGTCCCCACGGTACTAACCAGAGAGCCTGTGCAGCCCATTGAAGTCCCTCTGCAATTCGCCTTAAAATGCATTGAAACGTCTTGAAACGCTTCTGAAACCTCATGGAACGAACCTAAGAGTGAGCACTCTAACCCTCTTTGAAACATTCGGAAACGCATTGAAATGGTTCTGAAATCTCTCCTCAACTCTTCATAGTACTGACCTGAGAGCCTTATAGTCTGCCTAAACCCATCTGAAGTCTGAAACACCTTGATACGTTTTGAAACGCCTTAAAACGTAAACGTGTGATTTTACGACTGTGGTTTCTACAGTTGATAGGAACTTCTCGGCTCTGGCAGTCTGAGTGGGTAGCAAAAGGCTGTTTTGCTCCTACATGCGACGTTTCGGTTATATTTATTAATACCTTCTTCGGGGAATAGGAGTTAGCTTTTTTGTTAAGTGGTGTGAAACTCTACATTTGTTTGTCCTGTAAATATCATGGCGGCCACTTTTGCTATGGTGCATAGGTGTCAAACATCTTGAGCGGCACTGTAGTTTGCTGGTGCTTTTATAGCAGCACTTTTTTGAAAGCTCGTTTTAGTTGCTTTTGAAGCTAATCGCGCTACCTGTGTTTTATCGACACCCACGATCCAAGATCCAAGATCGAGGGTGTCGATAAAACACAGGTAGCGCGATTAGCTTCAAAAGCAACTAAAACGAGCTTTCAAAAAAGTGCTGCTATAAAAGCACCAGCAAACTACAGTGCCGCTCAAGCTGTTTGACACCTATGCACCATAGCAAAAGTGGCCGCCATTATATTTACTAGTGTGGGTCATCGGAACCGTTTTCTCAGATCAAAGCTTTTTTGGTTCCGTTTCGGGTCCTGAGTATCTGTGCAAAATTTGAGCACGATCGGTTGGGTCTACACTTTGCGCATTGCAATTGAAATTTGTATGGGATTTTGTATGGGAAAAATACTTTTTTGCATTTTAGCCATAAGTTGAAAAAGTTTGTCTGAAACTTTTTAACCAATACTGTAAAATGATAGCCTAGGTTGGTCTGAAAAACTTTGTTGAAAACCGCGAAGTGATCCGATGCTTGTGAAAATAGTTGTAATCAACGAACCGCACGCATGTGTTTATGTTTTAACATGTAAAGGAATAACAATAGCAACAAAATCATGCTGTTTCGCCCAGCAATGCCAACGCTATAACTTTTTTCATAAGCATCAGATCACTTCGCGGTCTTCGACAAAGATTTTCAGGACATCCTAGGCTATGTTTTCACTTTATCGGTTACATGGTTTTAGAAAAATTCGAGCTTGTTATGAGAGAAATGCAAAAAAGTGTGTTTTCCCATGTAAAACCCCATACAAACTTCAAACGCGATGCGCAAAACGTAGACGTAACCGATCGTGCCCAAATTTTGCACACTTATTTGGGTCCTGAAATGGGATCAAAAAAGCTTTGATCTGATGGGATACCATTGAATTTTTCATTTTTCTATATAAACGATGACCCACTCTTATATTTACAGGACAAACAAATGTAGAGCTTCACACCACTTAACAAAAAAGCTAACTCCTATTCCCTGAAGAAGGTTAAATAAATATAACCGAAACGTCAGATGTAGGAGCAAAACAGCCTTTTGCTACCCACTCAGACTGCCAGAGCCGAAAAATTCCTATCAAACCTTAAAACGTATTTAACCCATAACTTAACCCTTTGTACTAACATGGGAGCTAATGCTGCCGCCTATAAATTCTCTTGAACCTTCGGAAGCGCTCTGAAATGCCTTGAAACGTTTTTGAGGTACTTCAGATGCAGTTGACCTGATAGCCAATTCAGCCCCCTGAAGCCACTAGAAACCTTCTGAAAGGTCCTGAAACGCCTTGAACCCTACATACACCTCCCCCCCCTTTGCTCCGTGGAACTGACTGAAATGCCTTGAAATGCCTTATCAATCCACCCTGGGACCCTGGAATATCTAAAAGCCAGCGAAGCCAATTCAAACCCTCTGAAACCTCCTGAAATACCTTGAAATGCATCTAAATTCCTTATCCATGAAACTCCCTTGAAACGTCGAATGATCCTTCGCCTTCTAAATATCCTGTAGGCTGTGGCCATTAGCCCCTCTTTTTAAGTTGTTTGTAACCTTAAAATCCATTTTGGTAGTAAACTGAAACCATTTGGAGATGATTTTATTTAGACACAAAGTTTATTTAGGCAGTCCCGACTTATTGAACCTTATGCAGGTACCTTTGTACTTACAAAGTGTAATGATGACGGCTACTATAGTGATGGCGCCCGAAAGCGCTTAGGTAAGAGCTAAAGGAGGTCACAGAAATATCTTAAGAAGGAAGATGCAAATGGATGAACTAGGATGTCTAAAGGCGAAGAACTTTCGATTGTTTCCGGAGATATCAGATTGGTTCAGTTCAGAGTGCTTTAAATGGGGTTCGGGGGTTAACAGGCGTTTCAAGGAAGTCTGCGGGTGTATCAAGGGGATTCAGCGTGTTTCAGGAGCGTTCTAGGAAATCGCAGGGAGTTTCAGGGAATTTCAGTGGTTTTTCTTTGGGGAGGGACTGGTTTGGGGGTTCCACGTGATTCACGAAATTTCAGAGGGCTTCATAAACCTTTTAGTGGGTTTTGAGTTGGTTTCAGTGGGTATTTGGTAGTTCCAGCGAATTTTAGGGCTGTTTTTAGGATTAGGATTTTAAGGACAGGGTTTTAAAGGCTAGGGTTTCAGGAGGTTTTCAGATTTTTTTCGTGAGCGTTTCAAGGAATTTCTGGAGTGTCTGCGGTATTTCAAGGGGTCTCATGGGATCTGAAGAAGGTTTCAGGAGTGTTTCGGAGGCGTCCCAGGTTGTTTCATGCAGTTCAAGGTTCAAGGGGGTTTTCATAAGTGTCTCAGGAGATCTCACGGGGTTTCAGGGGATTTCGAGAGCACTCATTAAATTTTAAGCGGCTTCAATAGGATTCATGAGGTTTCCGTTAGTTTCAGGAGTGTTTATAGGGTGGATTTGGTGTATTTTTGGGAGTTTCAGGAGATTTCAGGACATTCCGGTGAATCTCAGTATATTTCAGGGGGTTTCATGGGCGATTCATGATCGTTTCATGGGCGTTTCATGGGTTTTCAGGTGCGGTCGTGCAACTCCCTGAATCGGCCAGGGTCCGTGCCGTAGTGGCTGCACGTTCACTTCATAAGTTGATGGTCATGGGTTCGATCCCAGCCCCGGTACTTGAAACTTTTCGTCAATTGCTCTTCCCCCAAAAGCGGCTGGCACTTGACCCTCTTCAGAGCATATGCTCCAACGGACCCGGAAACCTGGATATCGGCTAATGGCAACTCATAATGGACCCCATTCGGACTGGAAAAGGAACAAGAGCCACACATCAACATCCTAGTGCTTATCATTCTACTATTGACAGGGTAGAAAAGTGACAGCAGCGCAAAGGCAACCAGTTCGATATCGCAGAATAAGAATAGAATACATTTAGGCGCTGCACAAAGTGTAAGTGCCAACTGGAATCGCTCACGCAGTACCCTAGTAGACAAAAGAGCTGTAAATTAGGTTAAGTTATTGAAGAATAAAAAAAAACTCCCTGAATTCTTTCGGAACGCTTCTAAAATTCCTTGTTATGCTCGTAGTAACAGCGCCCGCGAGCGTTCATATTAAAGATCAAACGGAGGTCTCTGGAATACATAAATTAAAGAGAAAACAGACGAACTTCAATCCCCCATCTTGAAGCGGAACAAAAGAGGGTCTCAGATAGAACTTTAAATGGTTTCCGGGGATATTCCGGCGTTTTAGGGGGTCTGTGGGTATTTCAGGGAAATTCAGCGTATTTTCCATAGCATTGCAGGTAGTTTAGGGTCTGTTTTAGGGAACTTCTGGGGCTTTTCATGGGGAAAGGAATGGTTTGAGGATTTCAGAAGTACTTTAGAGCGATTCACAGGGTTTCAGAGGGCTTCAAACAACTTTTAGGGGATTTTAGTTGATTTCAGTGATTATTAGGGAGATTGAGCGTGTTTTAGGGTTCCTTCCAATGGTTTCAGGGGAGTTTCTGACATTTTGAGGTTTCAGAGGCTTTCAAGAGCGTATCAAGGGTTTCGAAGATGGCTTCAGGTGCATTTCCGAGGTGTTTCAAGGGATCTATAGAGTGTCAGCGGCGTTTTAAGGGGTCTCAGGAGAACTGAGAGAGCGTTCAAAGGCATTTCAGGGGTGTTTTGGAGATCTGAAAAAGTCTCAGGAGGTTTTCAGGGGTGTTTCAAGAGTGCTTCAGAGGCGTTTCAGGGAGCCTCAGGATGTTGAAGGGAGTTCCAGGAGATTTTCAAATGTATTTCAGGAGTTTTCAGGGGATTTCGAGAGCACCCGAGGAATTTTAAAAGGCTTCAGTGGAATTCACGGGGATTAACGCTTATTTCAGAAGCGTTTTAAAGCTTTTCTGGTGGTTTCGGAAATTTTCAGGGCGTTTTAGTGAATATCAGGAGATTTCATGGGGCATCATTGGCGTTTCAGGGAGTCTTTGGGAATTTGAATTAGGTTCAGATGTGGTCCTGGAGCACCCTGAATCTTCTGAAAGGCCCCTTAATCACCCTTAAATGCCCCTAAAATTCCACGAATCCGCTCCTTTTAGGTTCCTCTGAAACTCCAAGAAACTTCCTTGATCTCAAATGAAACCTCCAGAAGCAAACCCTGTTCTAGCAAGCCAAGTTTTCTCTTCGAAAGGTGTACTTAGTTCTTGACTTAGTTTAAAAATTCTTCTTTTGCATTTTAAAAAAATTCAGTGTACTCCAGTCCATAACATAAAACGCGGTGCCGGTGTATTCTGCTTATTATCTTTTGATGGTTCATCAAATAATTTTCAATAGATTCTGTCAATAATCTTTTAAACATACAGATGCAGCATATAATCTTCTGAAGCAATTTGTAGAAACGCTTGGAAGGTTCTGAGTAAATTTTCAGGCTGTATTTTCAACACAGCTTCTGAAGTAGCTGTTAATAATGCTTGCACAGCTCTGCACAAAATCTTCAGAGGATTTTGCAGATCAAAAGATTATGCAGATATTTTGACATAATAATTTTAGAGGATTCTACTGTAAATCTGTTTGCAAAAAAAATCGCTCCCAGCAGGAATAAAGGTCGTTCGAGAACATTCCAATTTCAAGATGTAGAACATTCGAGAACTTTTACTTTGCCTAGGGCAAGTATTTGAGCTATCTAGAATATTCGTTTTTTCTTTGAAGTCGTAATTCTGGAATATTTTGGAATAGTCTACATTCAGGCGCGCCCAGTATAAATGCAGGCGTAGAAGCCAGTTAGTTGCAAATAAAAAGTGAACAAGTGATGAGCGTTCACGTGGATCGAACAACGCGAAGTGAAATTAGCCTAATTGCAGCAGTGAGAGAAATAAAGCGTTTAGTGAAGAAAGTGATAAAGTGTTAGGGTAATTCGCTAATTGTTGAACACTACCCAAATGTTGAACAGTTTCTGAATATTTTATTATAAATCTTACTTAAGCAATTTTCATCCAACGTAAACGTAAGATGTAGATGCATATACATGTGGGTCACGATATTGCTCTAATTAAGTTACAAAATTATACATATTTTACGTCAAAAAAATTGATTGAAAATTTTGTACAGCTGATGACACAAAAACTGCACAATTCTTAAGACTAATTTTAAGAAATTGCGGTTACGAAATAAGCTTTGCGGGCAAATCGACCACAAATATCAAAGGCACACCATAGTTACAAGAACTGAAAGGATGTCATTAACAGTTTAATATTGTTTAAAATAACATTTTCATTGTAATTTAATTTGAAAAAATATTTTTCTTATCACACTATCATTATGCATCCATGATCCAATTGATGAACACTGGCATAACCTACGATGTTAGCATGACTGCTAGAATTTTTTTTCACTTTACCTAACCGTGCATTTCATGGGGTTTCAAGGGCATTCCAGGGATGTTCTAGGGGTGTACCAGTGGGCTTCAGAAAGATTCCAGTGGGTTTCAATGGGTTTCAAGGGCGTTCCAGAGGTGTTCAAGAGGAATTCAAAGTGTTAAGGGGCTCCCAGGAATATTTTAAGGCATTCCAGGAGGCCCAGGAACAATCCATGGGTTTTCAAGGGATTTCAGGGTCGTCCCATGAGTGTTCTTGGGGGTTGAGTGGGTCCCATCGGTTTCTAGGAGAGTTTCAGGGGCTTTTAAAGGCGTACTTTTCTTCTATCGTTTTCGCTTCTAATCAAATCTTCTCTGCCATTTTTGCATCTAGTCATGTTTAAAATGGTTTCAGTCCACTAGAGCTCTCTTCAAATGTGCGATTACTTGTCATTTAAATTAATTGTCATTAGCTCGGACTAGCTGGGCACAAAACACGAAAAACCTTAAAAAACCGCCAGAGTGAAAAAATGTCGGATGTCGGATCAAAGTCGGGTCAAATTTTATCAAATGTTGGACCACTGTTGGACCCACATCGGGTAACTATCGTGTCTATGTTGGGTTTGGTGGCCAAAATAAAAATAGGTGAATGATAGGTTGACGTCGGGTTATACGTCATCAATTACGAACAAAGCTTCAACCGTTCAACAATTGGCGAGAACCGTCCAACATTAGGATGAGCTAGCTTAAGGAAGCGTTCAACATTTGGGTTACAGACTTCCCATACAAATGTTCTATTTTCTCTTAGAAAATGGAATTTAAGGGAATACAAATTCAATGGGCAGTATAAGGGATAAGTAGATCTAGACGTTCACTGGATATTTTTCAACTAAAGTGGAATTATGCACGGAAAAACAAATGAAACCCAAAATGCCAGTACTAACCGTTCAACAATTGGCGAATTACCCTAGTTCTCCATATTATTCGGTCAACCTAATTTTCTGATTCCCGATAAACATGAGCATCCTTTATTCATGGATGACAGTATTTTTTCTCCGAGCAATAGACATAAACACATGCTCGAATGATGATTGGATATTCACCGTGCCGTCTCTTTGTTTCCACCACCCTAAACACCAGAAATAGGAATATCCCTAGATCGTTCAATCGATTCTCACGGAATTACTCTGGACAAACAAAAAGAAAAAAAAATACAGAAATGAAATTCCCAACTGGAGCGCCAAAAGTTCGGCTGAGTGACGTTCGGCGGAAATTGCTCCACCACCACACCACGTTCTTATTCGGTTTTTATTTCCATTGCGCTAGACTAGGTCGGGGCGGTTGGGGTTAAATGTGACTCTTGATGGAACAATGATATGCCAAGGACCAGGGATTGAATCCCACTCTGAAAAACTTACAATATATGAGTGGTTTCTTCGGAAAATAAGCAAAGCCGTAGGTCTCGAGATGAACAAGTAACATTTTGATGACCAATTAGTCTTTTAGAGGTTTTGAAGACCACCATAAAACCACCACCATAAGCCATATCCATAATTATGGTTTTATGATAGGCCTTAAAACCTCTTCCTTAACGAAACCTCTTACTCAAAAATGGCTTTTGGTTTGCCATGGTAGCTTGCGGACGAAAGGGGGGTATGAGAAAACATGATGATGCAATCGCTCGTCAATTGCAATCCATATACACCACTAATATCTGCACGAATTCATGAGGATTTTTAAGAAATTGAAAAATTCTTTGTAGATTGCTGCAATTGGCAAAATAGCAGGTAGGGGATGGGCCAGGGATTCAACTTTCTTGATGGTTTGAGCCTCTATAACACAAGGAAAGTTAAGGGGTTCAACTGAGGACCTTCCGCATTTAAATCAAAAGTAATTAAGCCAGTTTTTGTTGTCATTACAACGACAGTTAGCCTAGTGCTTAGGGCTATGGATCGCCAATTCGGAGACGCGGGTTCGATCCTTCTTCTGGTCGGGAACTTTTCTCGACTTCCTTTGGCATAATGTATCATTGTCCTTGTCTCACAATATACAAATTCATGTAATGGCAGGCAAAGAAAGCCCTTCAATTAATAACTGTGGAAGTGCTCAAAGAGCACTTAGTTGAAGCGAGGCAGGCGAAGTCCCAGTGGGGACGTAAAACCATGCAGAAAAAGAATAACAACTACAAAATGCCTATGAAATATTGTTTCATGTAAAATGAAATATTACTATGGGTTATAACTATTGGGTACATTTTCATGATCTCAAAGGGGCATTTTTCCCCCACATCCCCTATACCTATCACGCGACCGTGGCACGGCGGTCCGCCAACAGGAAAAGATGCCGGTGACGTCACTTACCGCCGTTTCCGCCTGTTCCACACCTATAGGTGTAGTTCAGCTGTAGCTTGGTAGCTTGGTCGATGTCGATGGATGATGTGATGGTGTAGCTCCCATTTATTATCATCGACGTTCGATCGTGATGCCTTTTGTATATATGGGAGGACTAGCTTACCTCTGGCTGGCTGGCCGCCGCCATGCCAGCCCAGTCAGCATCGAGAGATTAATTATTTATGCACACGCTCGAGTGAGTGGTGTGGCATGCCTGACGTTGGTGAAACTTTTTGAAAGGTCATCGACGATGACTGTCGTAAGTATTGGGCGGCCAAATGGAGAGGACGAGGCGATGTGTGGTGAATTAGGAAGGAAAAGCCCTAGTTACTGTTGCTAGAAGGTGTTTCCCGGTTGATTGAGGGAAATGTTCAGAAGAGCATTGACGGTGGCGTGTGCCTTCCCTGGCTGAGTTATGGCTCAATAAAGTAAAACCGTTAAATGGCAACAATGTTGGACTAATGGACGGAGAAGTTTTTGAATGACCACTTTGTAGTGTTAACTTCTTTATGAGTGCACTACATACTGCTTCTTTGGGTAACAATGGCTTCATTATATTGCACAAGGTTTCTTGTTTGAAAACTCTCTTCTAAAATTTGTACAAAATTGTTCGTATTTTATCTTCATAATATTCGAATAAGTGCAATCAGTAGTATACCGTTTAATTCCGACCTTTGAAAAATAAATTAGCTGCTCTCTGAGCAGAATATTAAAAATTATAGAATTCATCAAAGAGTCACTGCAGAATTGTTTAAAAATTATATACTGAATTTCCTGAACATACTTTCTAGAACCTTGTAGGGATTATATTCAGAACCCTTTGAATCGACTCCTCTAGAAAGTTGCTGCCGAATCTTTTAAAGATTTGCTTTCAGAATCCTTCGAAGACTATTGCAGAATCCTCTGAAAAATCTCAGCAGAGTCTACTGAAAACTTGAAATCCTCACTGCAGAATATTCAGATTCCTCTAGAATGCACTGGTAAATCTTTGTTTTGATTAAGATTTCTTATCATTGTCTTACACAATTTTCTGAAGATTCTCCGTGCATTCTACGTACCTACCTACAGAACTCTCCAGAGACTCTTGCAGAATCCTCTGAAAATTATCTGCTAAGTCAGAGTCATAAGCTGCTTTGGACTTAGTTTTTTATGAGTCTAGTGAAGTTTATTATCAGATTCTTTTGAAGGCTATTTGCAGGTTCTACGCATAAAACTACAGATTCTTTTTATTTAAAGATTTTCTACTGAATCCACTGATATTGCTTTCAGATTTTCGTGCAGAATTACCTGATAGTTTCTGCAGAATACTTTGCCATAGTGCCGCGTCAAAGTGAGAGAGGGAGTGCGCGTCCAAAGGAATTTCGTGAATTTGCTGTTGTTGATATTCTTCTTTGCGGCGTTGCACACGCGCACTCCCACTCTCACGCGTAACTATAACGGCGCCCTGATTCTCTAAAGAGTTTTCTGAAAATTCTGTTTAACCGTTATGTGTCCGACAATTTTTTGTTTTTTTCTACACATTGCTTTTAAAATGGGCGCTGGGTACCCTGTCGGCCACTTAAGAGGTAAATTCTTGGGTTGTAGGACAAAAGGTCGAAGGTCAAAAGGTCGAAGGGTCAAAAGGTCGAAGGGTCAAAAGGCCGAAAGGTCGATATAAAAAAAATACCTAGGACAAATGGTCGAAAGGACAAAAGGTCGAAAGGTCGAAAGGTCGAAGAGTCAAAAGGTCGAAAGGTTGAAATTGAAAAAAAAAATAAACTAGGACAAAAGATCGAAAGATCAAAATGAAAAATTGATGAAGGGGAATAATGACGATGATACAGAAGATCAAAATAAATTTAAATCATGTTTTCATGTTGTTTTTTTTTATTTATTTTTTGTAGTTACATATTTACAGCTATTGGCGTGACTACCATTATTTTTTTCCTATATAATTTTACCTTCTTTTGAACATTGGCTGTTCTTTCTAGTAATGCTGTTTGATAATTTTTGGCGTACTTACTAATAATATAATTGAGTATAATATTTTTCCTTCTTTTAAAAATAGGTCGTTCTCTCTTGTCATACTATCACAGCGATTATTTTAAATTTGATTTTAAATGTATCCAAAGAGATCTCCTACAAAGATCTACTTAAATATCAAAAGATGTGAAGATCAACATTACGTTTTAATTTTTTAATAACCTCTAGTTCAATGCACTTATTAGACATTCCATTTTTGATACTTTAAACGTAATATTTCTATTCGTTTTGACCATTTCTTTTCATTCCATCCAAAAACTCATATTGATTATGAGTGACGCAATGCGAAAAATATTTATGGCGTAAATCATCGCGCTGCAGGCACTTGAATAAAATTGAAATCCGCTTTTCGTACCTAACGAATCCTGGCCTTTCAGTTTAATTACTAACTACAGCCTTCGAGCCTTTGACTTTCCAACCTTCTTCCTCTTGACATTTGGCCTTGTTATTTTTTTTATTTTGACCTTTCGACCTTTCGACCTTTTGACCCTTTGACCTTTTGACCTTTTGTCCTAGATATTTTTTTGTTATTTCGACCTTTCGACCTTTCGACCTTTTGTCCTAGTTATTTTTTATTTCGACCTTTCGACCTTTTGACCCTTCGACCTTTTGTCCTTTCGACCTTTCGACTTAAGATCTTATGACCTTCGACCTTTTGACCGTCGACCTTTTGTCATAGATCCAAATTCTTGTGCAAATTCTCTGCAAAGTCTTCGGAAAAAAAAACATTATGCTGAAATAACCGATGAACGCCCCCTGCTTCTTTATTGAGATTAGTACCAGATCAGTGATGTACACTAGGGTAATTCGCTAATTGTTGAACACCACCCAAATGTTGAACAGTTTCTGAAAATTTTATTATAAATCTAACTTAAGTAATTTTCGCTCAACGTAAACGTATGATGTTAATGCGTATACATGTGTGTCACGATGTTGCTCCAATTAAGTTACAACATTATACATATTTTACGTCAAAAATATTGACTGCAAATTTTGTACCACTGATGACACGAAAACTGTGCAATTCTTAAGATTCATTTTAAGATATTGCTCTTACGAAATAAGCTTTGCTGCCAAATCGACCGCAAATATCAAAGTCACACCATAGTTACAAGAACTGGAAGGATGTCCCCAACAGTTTAACATTGTTTAAAATCACATTTTCATTATTTATTTATTTGTAAAATTTTTTTACTTATCACACTATCATTATGCACCCTGGATCCAATTGTTGAACACTGACATTACCTACGATGTTAGCATGACTGTCAGATTGTTTTTCCACTTTACCTAATCATGCATGTGATGGGGATTCAAGGGCGTTCCAGGGATGTTCCAGGGGTGTTGCAGAGGGCTTCAGGGTGGTTCCAGGGGTTTTCAATGGGTTTCAAGGGCGTTCCAGAGGTGTTCCAGAGGGATTCAGAGTGTTAAGGTGGTCCCACGAGTATTTCAGGGCGTTCCAGAGGAATTTAGGAGCGATCCGCGAGTTTACTTGGAATATCAGAGTCGTTGCAGGAGTGTTCTAGAGGGTTGAGTGGGTCCCATGAGTATCCAGGAGTGTTTAAGGGGCTTTCAAAGGCGTTCTTTTCTTCAATCGTACAAAACACGAAAAACCCGGAAAAATTCCGCCAGAGTGAAAAATTATCGGATGTCGGGTCAAAGTCGAGTCAAATTTTATCAAATGTTGGACCACTGTTGGACCCACATCGGATAACTTTTGGGTCTATGTTGGGTTTGGTAGCCAAAATAAAAACAGGGCAATGATAGGTTGATGTCGGGTTATACGTCATCAATTACGAACAAAGCTTGAACCGTTCAACAATTAGCGAGAATCGTCCAACATTAGGATGAGCTAGCTTAAGGAAGCGTTCAACATTTGGGTAACAGACTTCCCATACAAATGTTCGATTTTCTCTTAGAAAATGGAATTTAAGGGAATTTAAATTCAATGGGAACTATACGGAATGAGTGGATCTAGACGTTCACTGGATATTTTTCAACTAAAGTGGAGTTATGCACGGAAAAATAAACGAAAACAAAAATGCCAGTACTAACCGTTCAACAATTGGCGAATTACCCTACGACCTTATTTTACGCCGAATTGATGAACGTCCACTTTTTTACGTACAAAATTTAAATCATATAAAATTCAGTTAAGTTTATGTAGAAGTCAAGTGGCATCTTTGGCGCCATTAAGAAAAACAGAAATTTTTGACGTCATTTGATAAAACATAATTTTTCTAGTAGCTGGCTACACTGCAGTGTACAGAAAAAAATATTCATGTAAAATTCAGCGAAAAATCATGCTTATAAAGGGAATGCTAGAGTAAGTGCATATTTACATGAGATATCATGTAAAATTACGTTACGTTCGTGTAAATTTCCGCTAAGAGCCGCGTAACCGGTTGGTGTCCATGGTGGTTTACGCGATGGTTGGCGGAAATTAACACGATGGTAATGTAATTTTACATTATATCTCATGTTAAAGTGCACTAACTCTAGCATTCCCTTTATGTGCATGATTTCTCGCTGAATTTTAATTACATATTTTTTTCTGAGTGGTCATGTTGATTCAAATATAGCTCAATATCACCGATCAGGTGTGAGATAGGCATTGATAGGAATGTTCGACAACATTATAGTGCAACTCAAGTGCAGTTACATTGTTCCACGTTGGGACACACAAAATATATTATTGCTCGCAACACTGGTCTTTTTGATTCAAATTCAGCTCAATAGTATCGATTCAGCTGGAAATTAAAAAAAAAACTTTCTTTGGGAAAAACATTTTTGCTTATTTTGAGTTGCTTACACACAGAAAAAAAATATGTAATGAAAATTCAGCTAGAAATCATGCACATAGAAGGAATGCTAGAAATAGTGCATTTTTACATGACATATAATGTAACATTACATTACTATCGAGTAAATTTCCGCCAACCATCGCGTAAACCATCATGGACTCCAACCGGTTACGTGTCTATTAGCGGAAATTTACATGATTGTAACGTAATTTTACATGATACCTCATGTAAATATGCACAAACTCTAGCATTCCCTTTATGTGCAGGATTTCTAGCTGAATAGGAAATGACATATATGAAAAAAAGTGTCGCTAGTCGAAAAGTGTCACTAGTCAAAACGTCGCTATTCAGTTTGGTGCTGGCGCCATAATATCTCCGATATGTGTGAAGTAGTTTCAAGAGGGTTTCGACTGGATGTTTGATCGATCTTTTGGGTGGCTTTCTCAGTCTTTAAGTCGAGAACGAAATGTTTCCTACTCTCCCGACGTTTCGGCCGAAGGGTTTTGGCCTTTCTCAAGGGTCGTAGTGTCTATCGTCTCCCGTGTATATAGTTGCCTAACCATTTGTGTTAGGCCTGCCTTTTCATTACCTGTTGTTTTTTAAGGGTTTTTTAATGTATTTAGTTTTGATTGGACTTTACTGCACTGGTAACGATCGTTTCAAAATGGTTGGTGAAGTTGGCAATTCAAATGCTTGACATTGTTGTAAGTGCAGTACATTGTTTCACGTTGGCACACAAAACAAAATTTATTGCAGGCAACACTGGTCATGCAGATTTAAATTAAGCTCAATACAGGTCCAACTCGATTATCCAGATCCCTGGAAAACACCTCTCAGTTTAATATTGTGGATTGTGGGCTAATTAAATGCTAAGCAAAGAGCAGGATTTGTACAAGTGGGTACGTCAAGAAGAAAAAGTACATTCTAAATGATCCCGGATGGAATTCATGGAGAAAACACTGAGAAAATCCCTACATAAATTCTCAGGGATTCAGGAGGAGCCTCTGAAGAGTAAACAATATTACGGAGAATGTAAATTACGTCACGCTTTCAGAGATAAGATAATGAGCGCGTTCATAGAAATGTGACGACCCAAGCAAATATTGTGGTGGTCCCATAAAAAAGTGTGACAATTTGTATATTTGCGTGATTTATTTAATGGACGTTCCCCTGTTAGACATGTCAGTTAAGCATACTATGCACTTTTACTATTGAGCTAAAACTTCTTTAGGTTAATTATAAAGCTAAAATATGAAATATAAAAACGATTTCATAACTATCCCTGTTATATCACCCCAAAATTCACAAGAGGGGTGACAAAATTGAGGAATTACTGTCCCAAGTAACACACTTGTCACAGAAGAGTAACGGCGGCGCAGGTTTTTGCTACGCAGAAGTCATTGTGCCTCACTTATAATCTAACAAATAAATACTAACTTGCTAGAAGTTAGTCACAGTGACATCTGCGCAACAAAAACCTGCGCCACCGTGACTCTTCTGTGACAAGTGTGTTACTTGGGGTATTTCCTGAAGCATCTGATGAAAATACCGGAAAATCTCTGATGAAAAAAGTTTCACTTACTTTTCGCTGATAACCTGGAAATGTCAATGGTTTAGGTTTAGGATTTAGGTTTAATCATAATTTAGCCAAAGCACATTCGACCGGATGGCATTTGGACAAATGCCATCGGTGAAACACGTGGACGACGCCTTAAGGTGAAACATCAAATAATACAAATATGGCTGCCACAATGGCCGGCTTGAACCCCTACTGACGTTTCTATGAGCAATAATCTTGAAAATTCGTAAACAAATGCGTCTGATTAGGATTATTTGCCAAAAAAAAACAAAAATAACCAAATCCAGGAACAAAAACCAGCAAAACCAGGATAAACGTATGCAGCGTGGTTCATGCTTCGTTCATCAGATTTGTGCCTTTAAAATTTGTATGGAAAATTGAAATAAGATTTCTTGATGTTTTTCCTTTATTGATGTCAGAAAGGTGTTTCCAAGATTATTATTATATTTGGGTATTTAATACATTCAGGAGAACGTTACATTGGGGCGAATGACTTTCGGGCGTTTGGAATTCGGGAGAATGTGACTTATCCAATTGGTCACCAGAATGTTCTTGTCCTTTACGAAGACGACATATTCATATCTGCTTTTGAACCCGAGATAGACAAGTCTTAAATAAAGCCACCTAGCGGTGAAATCACCAATTAATTGGTAAATCACCAGAATGTTCTTGTCCTTCTGAACAGCTTTGCTTAAGACCACACTTTCCTATATGCCTTGGACCAAGAGAGAGAAGTCTAAAACTTTACTTCAAAACTAATGATACCTAGCGGTGAAATTATCAATCAGTTGGAGAATAACCAGAATGATCTTGTCTTTCTGAACAAATTGGTTGAAGACGATACATTTATATCTTATTATTATTATTAATATTTATTAACGACACTTTGCCACTCCTGTGAACATTTCTATCTGCTTTCGTTACGAGATAGAGAAATCTAAAACTTTACTTTATCACTTTCGCCACCTAGCGGTGAAATCACCAGCTAATTGGTAAATCACCAGAATATTCTTGCCCTTTTGAACAACTTTGTCGAAGACGACATATTTCTATCTGCATTCGATCCCGATATAGAGTTGAAACTTTACTTGTTTAATAGCAACACCCCCAGTTAATGGTCAGTCTTATGTAGATCGATCAGTGATTCCATCAGAGGTCATAATTCCAAATAGTGAATGGCCACACGTAATAGCCCTTGGTCAGTACTCAAACTTTGCCAAACACATGGAGAAGGTAAACTAGCATCTAGTATGTGTATTTCAATGGAAATTGGTAAGTGCTCTGATTTTTTTTTACGTCCAATTTGTTTTTTTCTGAATTTTCTTAGTGGGATTCCTTAGGACTTTTAAGAGGGTTTCAGGAATGTTTCAGATAAGTTTCAAGGCGTATCAAGGCTTTCCAGGGGCTTTCAGAAGCAGGGGTGGGAAATGTTACAAAAATGTCATTTTGTTATTTGCTGATTTCTTTGTTCCTAGTAAAAAATGTTGATCGACGACATCATTCATTTCCGTAAATAATCGTCACTATGGATTGGTGATGCAAACAAACGTCCCGTACACCGGAAGTGATGGAAATTAGAAAATGTTATGACATTTTTTTTATGAAATTTCGTGACATTTCTCATCCTTGTTCAGAAGGGTTCCGGCTTGGGCATTTCAAATTGCTTACGGAGATTTTATTGGCGTTTTAATACGGTTATGAATTTTTGGGGACGTTTCGAGGCATTTCAGGTGCGTATGCAGGGGTTCCAAGGTATTTTTTTTTCTGAAGGAGTCTTAGGAGTTTAAGGACGTTCATGAGATTACGGGGATACCATAAGCGTTTCAATGAAGTGACGCACAGACCCCCTGCAGCCCTCCTGAAAACCCCTGAGATCCTCTGAAACACTCGTGAGACCTCAAAATACTCCTTGAAACCCCCTGGGACTGCCAGACATGCCTTTTAGACCGCTTAAAGCGCTGTTGAGATCCCCAGGAACGCCTCTAAGACCTTCACAAACGCCCCTATAAGGCTATGACCCCTTGAAATGCTCCTGAGACCTCCAGGTACTCCCCTGAAATCTCCTGGAAGCCCCTAAATGCCTCTGAGATCCCCTGGTCAATCTAAAAAGACCAGATCTGCTGCTTTGGTTTCTGCATGACTATATAGTACATTGTATTTTAAGGTGAAGATATGACGAAGCCACACCTCGATTTTTCAAGAGCACAAATCTGAAGAACCAATTGACGGATTGCACTGAAAAGTTGATCGATTGGTCACCACCAGCGGCTGATCAATCGATCAACTTTTCAGCGCTTTGCGATATTTGGTTCTTCAGATTTGTGGTTTTGAAAATTCAAGGAGTGGCTTTGTTTTATATTCACCTTAAATTTAATACATAACGACATGAACTGACTATGCCTGAAAAGATATGAACGCATTATAGTCCAAATCAAAACGACGGAATATGAAATCTCAGTGGCGTTCTTCCCTCACATCGAATCGTTCATCATCCGTGCTGCGGCCCTAAACCATTACCAGCAACCCAAAGCCGGCCGCAATTGTTTTCATCCCATTTCACTGGCGTCCCAACAACGAACCACTGAGGCGAATCCTCCGGAAAGCCGAGAAAGAAACTTCTGGGCAAACCATTCAAATTGTCGGTTCCTACAAGCTCCGCCAGAAGCCCCTGCGTGGGGTGGTGGGTGAATAAGTACGAGCCTAAATGCACAAAAAAAAAATAACTGGAAAGAAAAGCTCAATTTTCGCATCGTAGAAACTTCGTCGGACGGACGGCGCGGCGGCAGCAGATTTGCCAGTTAAGAATAATTTCAATTTTCCGACTCATTACTTCGACCGACGGACGGACGGAGGACGGCAGTCCGGTCCGTCGGTCGGTATGGTACTTTGCATCCCTCCTCCGCAGAAGATTGCACGTGGTGGCCCAGTGCGGAAACGATTAATATTGCATAAACTGAGCTCTCCCCGAATGGGCCCGTATTACGCAATTGCGGTAGCTATTACAGGGTTCGAAGGAACCAGAGCCCCACCGAGCCACGGATGCGTACGACAGCTGATGGCAACCGGTTTCGAAGGAATTAATATTCCGATAAATTTTACAGCAGGCAGAGATTTGCGATGGAGCAACTGAGCCAGTCGACTGGCTGATGCTAATTAACGAGGAATTTATGGTGAACATGTTGTTGACGCCTCGGATTTGGATATGCAGATTTCCGCTTGGCATCATATTTGTGAGCCGCGATTCGCAAATAATCGTAGAGGGTTTGAAAGGTCCCATCAATGCAGAGTCAGATTTAATATCACATGGTGAATAATTTATCATGGCGCTTTTAAACCTTAAGCTACAAACGATGATGTCGTTTCGGAAAATCCATCAGATTCCTCCAGAGGAAAGTCCAATAGTCATCTCATAACCTTAATTGAATCGAGCTCAATTCATCGTCTGCAGCTTCCCTCATAATGGTATTATCCATCCACCATTTCATCGCTTCACTGGCTTGGCTACCGCTGGCCGCCGGTCGACTGACTGGCTTCTGCTCTCCTGGGATGAGGAGTTGCCTGGGAGGCAAGAAATCTCTACCTTAATCACAGTCGGTCAGCGAGCAGCACCGTCGTCGTTTCATTTCCAGGTCAATCGTTCGGTTGAAAGTACGCAGGAGAATGACTGTTCGGTTCCGAACGTTTGTTTTTGTTTTTATTTGTATGAATAAGTTTTTTTTTGAAAATGTTGTCAATTTGCCCCTACTATCCCCTTTCTGTTTCACCCCACCTTCCCCTTTCTGTTTTACCCCACTTTTCCCCTGTTTTGTAAACCTTAGTTGTTAAGTTAATGAAATGCCAATACCTTTCCCCATATCGAAAAGTAATATCATATCAGCAAAGCCAAAAGTACAGTCAGACATCCATCCAAATATATTTCTTTCTAGAAGGTTCCTCCCATCTAGTCGCCAATCGATTTTTCTTGTTTTTGTTTCGTTTGTTTGTGTTCCCATGGAGATGGGAGGAGCCAATGACTCATAATTGCTACACTCACACTAATGAATCATCTTGTATATTGGGTTTCTCATCAATGTTTAGACTACTGTGATAATTTGAGAATCCAATGAATCTTCATTTCTCAGCGAAATTTCACACAAATCAAACTTATTTTGTTTACCTGTTGTGCATCCGACGCCCCTGTCATGAACTCAACCGAACTTGTGTATACCAGCCGCTGCGAAGTCGTGTGCGAAATTCGACTGTGATGATAATGAATTTCGGCCGAGTCTAAATGGGTGCAAATGTCGCAATATAAAGATCCCCATACCGCGCGAAGCGTATCAGTTTTTTTGTAAACGTCAAACGTGTAACATCGCGAATAAACGCTGAAATAGAAACCGGATTTTTCTTTCATCCACTGAGGAGATCACCTGGATCCGAATTCCGCTGCCAAGGCTGCCATCCGCTGCTGCTGACCCCACTGCTACGAGAATACAGTCCACCTACCCTTGCTCAACGGAGCACCTTCCGGCGAGGCAACAAGCGTTTGTCCCCTCGTTCCGATTCACAGCTGGACCCCACCCGCGGTAATCTACTGTGAACACCGGTTCGATTGCACACGGGCAACCTGTTGCAAGCCAGCGTCATTCCCACCGCTGCTGGAGCGCCAGCAAGAGATTTTGCAGTGTCCCATCGTTCCGATCCGCAAATAGACCCTACCAGAGGTAATCTTTTGCGGACACCGGTTCGAGTGCCACACGGATTATTGCTTCATCTCTGGCCTGCTGGTTGTTGGCCAGTAACAGGAATTGACGTGTTCGTGAGGAACCCAAAACCGACGCCTTCCCACATTGTGCACCGCACATTGTTTGGTCCTGAATCGAACCGGATAGCAGCACCGGTGGCAGTGAAAGGTTTGTTCTCGCTCTGGTGGCGAATCGAAAAATCCCATCCCGTCGAGAAGTTTTCATTCCGGTCGGCGACGTTCGCGGCCCGAAAGTTAGTTCGCGCGAGTGTTGAAAGTGAAGTTTGAAACACGTCCGAACAAGTTCGGATAGGACAATTTAGTTGTGTGAGAGCCCTGTTTGGGTTAAAAAAGACAGTTGAGTAGTGTTAGTGTGCCCTATTTGGGACGAAGAAAAAGTGTACTAGTGTTTGTGAGCCCGATTGGGCTGAATCAAAAAGTGATGTCGCTGAAGCACACGCCCCAAAAAAGTGCCTCCGACAAAATGGCCGAGTTGAAGACGCTCGTGCATCTCCGTGGCCAAGCGAAGGCCAAAGTGACCCGGATCCGAAAAACCATTGAAGAGGTTTCGGAAGCCGGCATCATGCAGTTCACCCTGGCGCAGCTGAAAGTGTATTCCCGGAATTTGGAGGCTCACTTCCAAGAGTACCTCAATTTCCATCACCAAATCACCGCATTGTTGCCTCCGGAAAAGCTGGACGACAACGATGCAATGTACCTCCAGTTCGAAGAGCAGCACACCGAAACTGCCATGATGGTGGAAACCCTGATCCTGTCCGCGACCCCGCCGCCTCCGGCTCCATCTGTAGTGCCCGCGTCCGGTGCGCATCCGGCGCAGATTATAGTGCAGCAGCAACCGCTTCCGGTTCCGATACCGTCGTTTGATGGCAAGCCGGAGAATTGGCCTCGATTCCGGCAAGTGTTTTCCGACATTATGGCCAGATCCAGGGATTCGGATGCGGTCAAGCTGCATCACCTCGAAAGGGCACTAGCAGGTGGTTCCGCCGCGAAGATCATCGACCCGAAAACGCTCAATGACGGAAATTTCACACACGCCTGGGAGCTGCTGCTTGACGTCTACGAGGATGAGCGGAAGGCGGTAGACTCTCACATCCATGGCTTGCTGGGTCTACAGCGGATGAACAAAGAATGCTCCAAGCAAATGAGAGATCTCGTGAACGAGGTAACCCGCCACGTCGAAGGATTAAAGCTACTGAACCAGAACCTGGACGGTGTTTCCGAGCGATTTGTCGTCGTCGTCCTTTCCGATGCTTTCGACCCCGAGACGAGGAAGCAGTGGGAGGGCACCATTCCCCACAAAGAGATCCCGACCTACGAAGACACCGTGATATTTCTGAAGGAGCGGTGCTCGTTGTTGGAGCGCTGCGAAGCCAGCCACCCGAAGTCGTCGTCCGTCAAGGAGTCCACCCTGAAGTCCGCCTCGAAGCCCCCACCGGCGAAGTCGTTCGCTATGGCTACACCCGTAGCTAATAGCGAGGCGACATGCGAGATCTGCAGTGCGAGTCATCCCAACTACAAGTGCGACAGGTTTGTTTCTTTGACGGTACCCCAACGCAGAGTTAAGGTAAGGGAACTTAATCTTTGTTTTAATTGTTTGAGGAGGGGACACCCTGCCTTGAAATGCCCTTCCACTAAATCTTGCCAGGAGTGTCAAGGAAGACACAATACCTTGCTTCATGAGCCAAAGCCTCCAAAAACCGAAGAAATGCCCGTAGTTACTAGTCCGAAGCCCAAACAAGAGTCCGCCCCAGTTGTTGAAAGTGTTGAAGTTCCTCCTCCAGTTGAAAGTGTCTCCTCGTTGTCCAGTTCCATCCACAAGGTTCCTCGCTCTGATGGTACATTGTTGCTTACGGCCATGGTTGATGTCCTAGACAGCCATGGAAATTCCCACCCATGCCGTGCCTTTCTCGACTGTGGTTCCCAACCACATTTGATTTCCCGTTCATTTGTTGAGTGTTTGGGAATTGAACAGGTGCCTACCCACGTTGAAGTATTCGGAGCCACCGGTAAAAGATCGGTTCTTGACAGGAAGGTCAACATTTCGTTCCGTTCTCGTTCCATGAATTACCAAACCCAAATTGAATGTTTGGTCACTGATGTAGTGACAGGTCCTCTGCCTGGTCGGCAATTGGATCCACGGTCGTGGAACATCCCCTCTGGTTTGTCTCTCGCTGACCCGTCATTCCACACCCCAGGTGAAGTCCATCTTTTGATTGGTGTCAAGCTGTTCTTCCATTTGATGTTGCCTGGACAGTTGATGCTTGGTGATCGCTTGCCAGTCCTGAAAGAGACACGATTGGGTTGGGTGGTTGCTGGTGGTGCTGAGGACGTAGATGCAAACCAGCATTGCTACACTGCCAGTCTGCGGCCGCTCACAGAGTGTATGGAAAAGTTCTGGTCTGTTGAGTCGATTGAGCCTAGTAGTACCGTGTCCCAGGAGGAGCAACAATGCGAGGAGCTCTTTAATTCCACTACCGTTCGAAATGCTGATGGTACCTATACTGTCAATCTTCCGTTGAAGGAATCTGTAAGCGAACTGGGACACAATCGATCATTGGCCCTGAAGCGGTTTCACATTCTTGAACATCGCTTCGCTAAGAATGCTGATCTGAAAGCAGCATATGTTGATTTCATCCAGGAGTACAAGTCGTTGTCTCACTGTAAGATTATTTCCGAATCAGATGACCCTCCAGAAAAGCTAGTCCACTATTTGCCCCACCACGCGGTCTTGAGGCCAAGCAGTTCCACAACCCGTTTGAGAGTTGTCTTCGATGCTTCGGCACGAACAACTGGCCCGTCCCTCAATGAAGTTTTGATGACTGGTCCCACCGTGCAAGATGACCTTTTTTCAATTATCCTCCGATTTCGTAAACATCGTTACGCCGTAACAGCTGACATTTCCAAAATGTACAGGAGAATCCGTGTTGATGAGAACCATTCCAGTTTACAGCGAATTTTTTGGAGGGATAGCCCTGACGCTCCGCTTCAGATCCTTGAGCTGACCACCGTCACCTACGGGACGGCCAGTGCTCCTTTTTTGGCCACGCGAACATTATTGCAATTGGCCCGTGATGAATCCCACCGCTTTCCGACTGCGTCCAAGGTAGTAGAAGAAGACGTCTATGTAGATGACGTGGTATCCGGAGCCGATACCATTGAGCAGGCTGAACAACTTCGTTCGGATTTGACGGAAATGTTGAATTCAGGAGGATTCCCAGTGCACAAGTGGTGTGCAAGTGACCCAACCATTCTCGACAGCGTTCCCGAAGAAGATCGAGAAAGGTTTTTGGAGTTCGAGAATTCGGATGTGAACAAGGTTATCAAAACCTTGGGCCTGCTGTGGGATCCTGATGAAGACATTTTCCGTTTTCATTGCCAGTTGAAATTCCAAACTTTGTCCGTGCCTACCAAACGCATTGTCCTCTCTGAAATCGCGCGGTTGTTTGATCCTTTGGGACTGGTTGCCCCGGTGATAGTTTTGGCAAAGGAAATCATGCAACATTTGTGGAAGGATGGAGTAGGATGGGACGATCCCTTGGAAGGTGAAGTTTTGCAGTCTTGGCTTACTTTCAGAGAATCTTTGAAACATGTTGACATGTTCAAAATTCCTCGCTTCGTTGGTTTGGTAAGCATCGAGTACGTTGAAGTACACGGTTTTGCTGATGCTTCCAATTGTGCATACGGAGCGGTAGTGTATCTCAGAGTTGTTTCTGGTACCGACGTCAAGGTCTCGTTGCTCTGTAGTAAGTCTAGAATCGCCCCACTAAAACCACTGACAATTCCGAAAATGGAACTGTGTGCCGCCTTGTTGCTGTCAAGACTTGTTCCCAAGTGCCTTTTGTCGTTGAAAATGGATATCCAACGTGTCTGTCTGTGGTCCGACAGTCGCGTTGTGCTAGCTTGGTTAAAGAAGTCTCCCAGCCTGCTCGAGGTCTTTGTCCGTAACCGCGTGACAGAGATTAATACCTCTACCGAAAGGTATAACTGGTCTTACGTTCGATCGGAAGAAAATCCAGCCGATGTTGTGTCTAGAGGTCAATTACCACAGGCTCTGGCGAAAAATGATCTGTGGTGGAACGGGCCGTCCTTTTTGAAGCTTCGTCAGTATGAAGTCGCTGTCCCAGATTTGCCTTCAGAATCAGAGCTGCCCGATATCGTTTTAGTTGTACCCGCTGTATCTGCCACTGTTGTTCTTGAGGACGTACCTTTTCTTGAAGCCTTCGGATCATTCCGAAAGTTGCAGAGAGTGATTGGTTATGTGCTACGGTTTGTGAATAACTGCAGATCAACCCACGCTAATCGTACGTTTACCAAGGGTTTGACCGTTCCTGAGCTACGCCAATCTATGATAACTATCATGCGGCTAGTGCAGCATCTGGAAATGCCGGAGGAGTTGGCTTTGATTGCTTCCGGAAAGCCTAGTCGTCGTTTGAGTGCACTAGATCCGATGTTGGTGGATGGATTGTTGAGAGTAGGTGGACGTTTGGAGAACTCTCGTCTACCGTATGACGCCCGCCACCAAATATTGCTTCCAAATAAAAGTCCAGTTTGCGAACTTCTTATTCGGGACATGCATTTGGAAAACCTTCACCTTGGACCGTCTGGGTTGTTGTCACTCCTTCGTCAAAGGTTCTGGTTGGTTAACGCCAAATCAACCATTCGCAAAGTTTTGGGAAAATGTGTGACCTGTTTCCGATTTCGCCCTAGTTGTATGCAGCCGCTGATGGGTCGTCTTCCGGAAGCTCGTGTTGTTCCATCCCCTCCATTTTCTCGCACCGGCGTGGATTTCGCTGGTCCGGTTTTTGTAAAGGTAGGTCTCCGGAAGTCCGTGCGAGTAAAGGCATATATTTGTATTTTCATATGCCTCGCTACCAAGGCCATTCATTTAGAATTGGTCTCTGACCTGTCGTCAGCAGCCTTTGTAGCAGCTCTTCAGCGCTTTGTCAGCCGTCGGGGTCTGGTTGAAGAAATTCATTCCGACCACGGCACAAATTTTGCTGGAGCTAAGTCAGATCTCCATGATCTTTATTTGATGTTCCAGGATGATCAAGCCAAGGGGAAAATTAACGAGTTTTGTTCCGCTCGCGAAATAGTTTGGAAGTTCATCCCGCCTCGATCTCCCAATTTTGGAGGGCTATGGGAGGCCGGGGTAAAAAGTACGAAAACCCATCTGCGGAAGGTTTTGTCCAATGCCTGTCTCACTTTCGAAGAGTTTTACACTGTTCTTACCCAAATTGAAGCAGTGCTCAATTCACGTCCACTCTTCGCTCACTCTTCGGACACCCACGAACTAAGCGCCTTAACGCTCGGACATTTTCTGATTGGCCGTGAGTTGGTTGCCATACCTGAACCTACTCTTGAAAATGTCCCTGTAAACCGTTTGAACCGATGGAAGTATTTGCAGTCTCTGCGTGAGCATTTCTGGAGACGCTGGTCAACCGAGTATCTGAACACCTTGCAGGCTCGCTCGAAGTGGACCAAAGACTCCCCTAACGTGACTCCTGGGCTAATCGTAGTTGTAAAGGAAGATAACCTTCCTCCTCAATCGTGGAAGTTGGGCCGAGTAGTAAAAGTGTATCCTGGCAAAGATCTAGTAGTGAGAGTAGTTGATGTTCAAACAGCTACCGGGGTATACCGTCGCCCAGTTTCTCGACTCGCACCATTACCGATCCAAGACAACGATGACGCACTCGCAGATCCGCATTGAAGCCCGGGGGGAGAATGTTCGGTTCCGAACGTTTGTTTTTGTTTTTATTTGTATGAATAAGTTTTTTTTTGAAAATGTTGTCAATTTGCCCCTACTATCCCCTTTCTGTTTCACCCCACCTTCCCCTTTCTGTTTTACCCCACTTTTCCCCTGTTTTGTAAACCTTAGTTGTTAAGTTAATGAAATGCCAATACCTTTCCCCATATCGAAAAGTAATATCATATCAGCAAAGCCAAAAGTACAGTCAGACATCCATCCAAATATATTTCTTTCTAGAAGGTTCCTCCCATCTAGTCGCCAATCGATTTTTCTTGTTTTTGTTTCGTTTGTTTGTGTTCCCATGGAGATGGGAGGAGCCAATGACTCATAATTGCTACACTCACACTAATGAATCATCTTGTATATTGGGTTTCTCATCAATGTTTAGACTACTGTGATAATTTGAGAATCCAATGAATCTTCATTTCTCAGCGAAATTTCACACAAATCAAACTTATTTTGTTTACCTGTTGTGCATCCGACGCCCCTGTCATGAACTCAACCGAACTTGTGTATACCAGCCGCTGCGAAGTCGTGTGCGAAATTCGACTGTGATGATAATGAATTTCGGCCGAGTCTAAATGGGTGCAAATGTCGCAATATAAAGATCCCCATACCGCGCGAAGCGTATCAGTTTTTTTGTAAACGTCAAACGTGTAACATCGCGAATAAACGCTGAAATAGAAACCGGATTTTTCTTTCATCCACTGAGGAGATCACCTGGATCCGAATTCCGCTGCCAAGGCTGCCATCCGCTGCTGCTGACCCCACTGCTACGAGAATACAGTCCACCTACCCTTGCTCAACGGAGCACCTTCCGGCGAGGCAACAAGCGTTTGTCCCCTCGTTCCGATTCACAGCTGGACCCCACCCGCGGTAATCTACTGTGAACACCGGTTCGATTGCACACGGGCAACCTGTTGCAAGCCAGCGTCATTCCCACCGCTGCTGGAGCGCCAGCAAGAGATTTTGCAGTGTCCCATCGTTCCGATCCGCAAATAGACCCTACCAGAGGTAATCTTTTGCGGACACCGGTTCGAGTGCCACACGGATTATTGCTTCATCTCTGGCCTGCTGGTTGTTGGCCAGTAACAGGAATTGACGTGTTCGTGAGGAACCCAAAACCGACGCCTTCCCACATTGTGCACCGCACAATGACGTTCTTTAAGATTTAACAGTAATCGAGTTATCGATTCATTATCTTTTGTAATTGCATTTCAGCTTCGGAGATGGCTTCTTTGGTTTGTCTTTGATCTTTGACAGGAGTATAGGGCTTGTGTTTGAAAATGTGATTGGAAATCCAGAAGATTTCGCTCAATGATTAAGTTCCAACAAAAAATAAACCGGAAACATGTTGCCGAGTCAAAACAAACTTTCTTTCGAGATCGTTGGTGGATTTATAACCCATAATAGAATCATTGGAAATCTCCTGGAAAGTCTTCAAAAATCTGAAATAGAAAAAAGTATTAAATTGTGATACGTTCTCCACTGTTATATTTTTGTAAATTGTTATTTATATATAGGTTAAATTTACCTCCATCCCTCTGAAACAAACGGTATATTAGCAGTGAAAAATAAATAGAATAAAAAAAATAAATAAATAGTGTAAAAAAGTACACCAAATCTTGATCCTGGAATGTTCCTGCATTTAAATAAACCAGGCTGGAAAATAGCAAGATCAAAACTTGAAATGGTAGATCTTACACCGTAACGCACCATTCTACCCACGTTACGGGTGATCTACCCACGTTACGGGTTATTGTAACAACTTGATATGGTAGTTCAAGTTAAGGAAGAATTAATAATAAATGCTTGATTCAACTTTTATATTTGGATTGTAGTAAATTTAGTTGATCCTTCCGTCAGAACCTCACACATTCCTAATCGTGGGAATAAACGGCAAATGTCGGGCTGCAAAACGGTGCGTCGATAAGGAGAGCGTCCAACATAGCTCTGGTCCTCACAAGTTCCTACCTCATGCTTCCACGGGTCAAGCGATGACAAAGACCGCCAGCTAAGAGTTGTGTGCTTAGCTGGTTGTACAACCTGGGCAATGTTGTCCTTCTGGCTTCAGCTAGATTGAGGAGGGACGACCCGAGCGTCTGTTCACCGAGGAGATGCGGCTCAAACAGCGTCTGTTCTGACATCCAGCGGCTGAGTAAGAAACGCTGCACCATGCCCAGCTAGATCCAAAGAGGTAGCCCCATCAGCGTGGTCGTCCCGGTGTTGGTTGGGACGTTAAACAGAACTGGCACGATAGCCCTCTGGCGAGACAGGAGTGTTGGCGTAGCCACCCGTAAAAAATCCCCATTGCGAATAACATTAGAGAAAATACGACTCGATACAATCGGCAAAGACCCACGCGACGAAATAAGGACTACGATTGGAAACTTGCAAGTCACTAGGTTTCGCAGGATGTGACAGGATAATTTACGACGAACTACATCCCCGCAATTTCGACATCGTTGCGTTGCAGGAACTTTGTTGGACTGGACAGAAAATGTGGAAACGCGGGCATCGAGCGGCTACCTTCTACCAAAGCTGTGGCACCACCAATGAACTGGAAACAGGATTTATCTAGGAATTAGAGATGGTCGGGTTTCAGATTTTACAGATCCGAACCCGACCCGTACCCGACAATTTTTTGTTTCGTCAAACCCGGACCCGACCCGAACCCGAAAAATTCTCGTTTATCAAACCCGAACCCAACCCGAACCCGAGAAATTATTTGTCTAAAAACCCGACCGAAACCCGAGTTATAAAAATAATTGATTGATGTATCGAATATAACAAATAAAGTATTCTTCTAAATACTGATTCATCTACACTGGTACCAAACCCGACTTGAACCCGACGTTATTCAAACCTGACCCGACCCGTACCCGAATATTTCGAAATTGTTTAAACCCGAACCCGACCCGAACCCGAGTTTTTTTAAATTTACCAGGCCCGAACCCGACCCGTACCCGTCGGGTTCGGGTCAGGTTTCGGGTTTGAAAACCCGAAACCCGACCATCTCTGCTAGGGATTTATAGTGTTGGGCAAGATGCGACAACGTGTGATCGGGTGGCAGCCGATCAACACAAGGATGTGTTGCCGCAGAAGCTGTCCAGCTGGCAACCCTGTTACCAAGCGTTACTCAAGCGTCGCGTGTAACTGTTGAAGCGTCGCTGAAAGATGATCGACAGGTGTCAAAGAGGATCGGATGACCTGTCAAAGGTGTTTCCGGTCATCGCAGCCACAGTTTGTCATTCATTATCAGCGATCACGAAGCAAAGGGTGTTAAATTGTCCCATCGTAGGAAAGTTATTGTAGTTACAGAAAGTTTAATTATATGAGTAAAGTCTTATTTAGATCGCAACTTAGTGAGACAATTACGGATGAATAGTGATGGAGTGCACAAATTACACACTGTGAGATAATCTGAACCGAAGGTAATTGCAACAGCAACGAGGTTATCGTAGGTTATGTTTGCGTTAAAGCCAGTGTAATAATTTCGATGCATTCACAGTTCGTTCCGTAGCGTAGTCCAAAGTCGTGTCCACGTGAGCAGTCCGAGATTCACCTAGATCGTCACTAAAAATAATCGTAAGAAAGTGTTGAATTATAAAGTTACATATTAGGTCACTAATTGAAGTAATCCATCAGGTCTCACGTTGCGTCTCTATTCGCAGGGAGTACGGGCTAAGAGGCCTACTGAATTGAAAGATCAATGATCATACTGACACGGTTGATCAAGGCGACGATGGATCGAGTGATGTGCGTAGTTCGAGTATCAGGGACACTCTCGAATCCCTTCGAATCTCGCAGAGGGTTACGGCAAGGTGATGGTCTTTCGTGCTTGCTGTTCAACATTGCTTTAGAGGGTGTAATTAGGAGAGCGGGGATAAACACGAGTGGAACGATTTTCACGAAGTCCGTTCAGCTGCTTGGTTTCGCTGATGATATTGATATTATTGCTAGTAAATTTAAGACGATGGCGGAAACGTACATCCGATTAAAGAGTGAAGCCAGGCGAATCGGACTAGTTATTAATGTGTCGAAGACAAAGTACATGATGGCAAAGGGCTCCAGGGAGGAATCACCGCGCCCGCCACCCCGAATTTATATCGACGGTGATGAAATCGAGGCGGTTGAAGAATTCCTGTGCTTGGGCTCACTGGTGACCGCCGACAACGACACCAGCAGAGAAATTCAGAGGTGCATTGTGGAAGGAAATCGTGCTTACTTTGGACTCCGCAGAACTCTACGATCGAATGAAGTTCGCGCTAACACGAAGTTAACCATCTACAAAACGCTGATTAGACCGGTCGTCCTCTATGGGCACGAAACATGAACCCTACGTGCAGAGGACCAACGCGCCCTTGGAGTTTTCGAACGGAAGGTGTTGCGTATCATCTACGGCGGAGTGCAAATGGAAGACGGGACTTTGAGAAGGCGAATGAACCACGAGCTGCATCAGCTGCTGAGAGAGCCAACCATCGTCCATACCGCGAAAATCGGGAGGCTACGGTGGGCGGGTCACGTCATCAGGATGTCGGATAGCAACACGACTAAAATGGTTCTCGAGAATCATCCGACCGGTATAAGAAAACGTGGAGCGCAGCGAGCTAGGTGGGTCGACCAAGTGGAGGACGATCTGCGGACCCTACGCACCCTACCCTACGCTACCCTACGCAGTGCGGAACTGGAGATAAACAGCCATGGACCAAGTGTTGAGACGGCTACTATGTACAGCAGAGGCCACCCCGGCCTTAGCCTGATCGGTAAGTATGTAAGTATGTTTTCGATTGACAATTTCCCCAGCAGAAGGAGTCCCAAATCCAGCACGTTTTGATTGACGAATAGCACTTCTCTGACATTATCGACGTCAGGGCCTATCGTGGCACTGTCATCAACTCCGTCCACTTCCTAGTGATTGTCAAACTGCGCCCACCTTTGCATCATCGACAATGTACGGTACCAGTGACCACCACTGGACAACCTAGAGCGCCTGAAGCAATCGGATGTATGCGCTGAATTTCGAGAAGAACGCAGTACGGGTGGTAATGCTGCAGCAAGAAACCCGGCAGAACGTGGAACGTTACAAACAGAAGCGGAAACAGCAGACCCGCCTCTTCCGGAAGATAAAGCGCCACCTGGAAGAAACGGAATGCTACGAAATGGGATATGGTTATAACCATAGTTAAAAGATCATCTACAAAGGAGTTCGAAGAAAAAAAAAATTACCATCATTTATGAAGGAAGCTGGAATTTTCACATACTGTCCCATTCGGATTTATGATCTTCGGCGTAACGTTCTTCGATACTCACTATTTAATGGTACTTACTAAATTACCCAGCACTATGAACATAATAATTCCCACCTGATGGTAACTTGTTGATGTAAGTACCTACCAACATGCTGCGAGTCGCCTCTACTCTGGAACCATCATCATCACTTCATAAATAATTTTGCTCCTCGTACCGTGAGTTGACGGTCGAGCCGGCGCGAAAATTTAATAATGTCATTTTCCAGCCACTGCACAATGATAGGTATATTACCTGATTCTCTGCACATTATCGCCGTTGGCATTAGTATTATCCAGGCTTGGAAAGCGTCAGCGTCAACACGGGTCGTCACGCGAATTTTACAGAAGTGCCTCTCTCAATGTCATCGAATCGGGAGACAATGACCAAGAGAGTCTAACAATATTCGCTCATTTTTCGGTCACGACGGAGCGTGACATGGTTGTAAACAAGGCAATTACTACAACATTCATGGATTTTGTCGTTGTTTAAATCCTTTAAAGCATGAATGTATGCCCTCTCTATCTGTTAAATACAACGGCTAGCCTAAATTTGCTTGGACCAGGTGAAAATTTTAATTTCAAAACAATTTGAAAATTTCCGTCATGACGCTTGATTATTGCAAAATGACATGACGAAGTGCGCGAATGCTCGTTTTGTCTTGTGACGATGAAAGAGCCTACTTGTTCATCGTCATGGGAAGCTCACGACCAATAACAGCGCTGGTATTATTATCATCAACGACCGACACCGCGCTGCGCTGTCCCTCTCCTCTCGATGACGTGAGCTGAGCATTGCCACTGCACACCGGATCGTGTGGTTGGCTGGTGCATCCAGCACAGCGTTCACGGGCATCAGGGACAGGATTTTCTACACGCGCGGTTAGAACGCTGCGGAAGTGGAACTAATTAACCTGTTCCTGCTAGCTGAGGGTCCCTCAGCTTTGCCGGTTGTGGCCAGGAATAGCAACAACTTGGTTAGTGGCGTGGAGGATTTTTTCGCTTCAGTTCTATTTACGCACTATGAACGATCCAACCGCAAAATGTTCTCCGGCGGAACAAGCCTTTGTTCGATTAGATACCCACAGACAAGTTGTGCTGTGGTCCGGTGCGTGTGTGTGTCGTTATGCGAGGAAAAAGTTGTTGAACATGGATAATCATCATACTGGTGAAGTGCTGAAGGGGACAGAACGGAAGTGCGCATTGGGGGGTGATGGCCCCGTTGTCGAGCAACTGGTAATAAGCTATTTTACGAGACGTTCTACCGGTAGGCCGCTCATTGTTATTGTTTACATTTGGTGTTTTTGTTTTCGCGAAAAGTAGCATAACATGTGGTGAGCGCTAATCAGATTTTTGCTGGCAGAGATGTTTCGGTTTCTAATGCGGCATGTATGAATCCCCCGAGCTGTATGATGTCACTAGCAGATGAAAAAAACATCCCCACGGTCTACGGATATTAATTATAGTGGGCGGATTGACGCATTTTTGCAGATAAATGAACCCCGTTTATTGAATGGGCCCGTATCACATGTTATGCTAGCGAAAATGTAAATAAATGGACCCACCGGTTGGACTTCAAAACTGGTAAACATTCAAAAAACAGCTGATTTGAAACGTCTCATAAAATGCCTTATTAGCACCGCAATTAACATTGCGGTCAAGTTGGATACATTGTGGTTAGCTTTTCAGTTATAGGGCTTGCTAACCATTACCAAGCAGACCCTGTACCGGAAACACTTATCAAAATGTATCCAATTTGAACGGCTATTGAACGCCCAGCAACGATGAAGAAAATGTGTATGAAAAAATTATGTATGTAATTAGTAGGGACAATGGAAATTCGCGATTTCGCGGAAGCCGCGAAATCCGCGAAATTGGGTCTTGATCGCGAAATTTGTAACATCCCGCGAAATACCGCGAAATGTGGCAAATTTGAGAAAACACCCTACAAATTTCCATTATTTTCAAACGTTTAAGCAGAAATTGGCTGTTAGCTTTTGGCAGTGCAGAGTAATTTACGATTCCTTATCTGCATGATAAAAATTTAATGCATTTTATATGATTCTATAACATTTACCCGAAAACCATTTACCCGAAAGACATTTACCCGAAAACCATTTACCCGAATGTAACATATACCCGAATGCCAAATACCCGAACGCGACATTTACCCGAATGCGACATTTACCCGAATGCGACAGATACCCGAATGCGACATTTACCCGAATAGTTTATTACTCCGCATAAATTATGATTTTGTGAGTTTATTTGTTTTGTTCAATGCAAAAAGTACATGTATTATTTTGTATTGCGGCTCAGACAAATATTTTTAATGTCGAATTCCTCAAAAACACATTTCAAATAATTTTCTCTGAAATGATCCGCGATAGGAATTCACAGGGTAAACACCTGAATAAAACTAATCACTGCAGCTTGATATTTTTTTTTGTTTGTTGTTGGCATTCCCTCTAGAGATTTACCCTTCTTTGATTCATAAGCTGTTCTTTCGATAAGCAAAGAACAGTTTATTATGATTTAAAGAAGAGAAAAACTCTATTACACACTAAGATCAGCTCGGTATTTTTCCCATCTTTTTACTGAGTTCTCAACAGCAGATTTAACTCGGTACGCTCGGTTATTTATTTTGCGGATATTCTGTAAATGAGTTACCGAGCTCAGCTCACAAACTGTCAAAATTTACTGAAGCACGGTAAATATCGCTACTGGTGAACGGTAAATACAATTACCGAGTGTACCGAAATAAATCTGCTGTTGAAAACTCAGTAAAAAGATGGAAAAAATACTGAACTCAGTGAAAAAATTACTGAGCTGGAACATCTGAATCTTAGTGTGTAGTAGGCCGAATGGTCATTAGATGGAATCGATTAGAGAACATCCCTCGGCAAATCAACATATCATTAGAAAAAAACTTTGATAAAAAAGTTTGCAATTTGTTCACGGTACAGAACATCCTGTTATTAAAAGAAGGGAAAATTCTTTAGTGTAGACTGGAATCCATCACTCAATCCTGTAAAAATGTAATTTAAAAGAACATCCTATGATCGAAAGAAGAAAAAAAATCATATACAGTTAGTAGTTCGAAAGCAGAGCGTTAATGATTAATCATAAATTTAATCATGATTAATGATTAATGATTAAGATTAATCAAAAATCAGTAATCATAATCACCAAAATTTCTCATTTAATCATTAATCATTAATCTTAATCACACTGATTTCGCAATTTAATCATTAATCAGTAATCATAATCATAAGAAAAAAAAATTAATCAATCATTAATCATTCATCACCAAAAATTTTTCACCATATAAAATATATGATCCAATTTGAATTGGTTCAAATGTTGTTCTTCTTGATTATTTTTTCAATAATCTCCCAGACAGAGTTACCTTTTACTTTTGGAACTTCAAAAATATTTTAAACAATAATTATATTCATTTCCTGTTTTTTGTGATTGATTAATCATGATTAATCATGATTTTTAATCAATGAGCCATTTTTAATCATTAATCATAATCAATAATCACAGATAAAATCAATTTTAATCATTAATCATAATCATTAATCATCCCAAAAATCAAATTAATCATTAATCATAATCAATAATCACCGAAATTTGAATTTTAATCACCAATGATTAATCATGATTAAAATACTTGTTAATCATGAACGCTCTGTTCGAAAGCCAATAAAATATGCAGCAGTACACACTAAGATCAGCTCGGTATTTTTCCCATCTTTTTACTGAGTTCTCAACAGCAGATTTAACTCGGTACGCTCGGTTATTTATTTTGCGGATATTCTGTAAATGAGTTACCGAGCTCAGCTCACAAACTGTCAAAATTTACTGAAGCACGGTAAATATCGCTACTGGTGAACGGTAAATACAATTACCGAGTGTACCGAAATAAATCTGCTGTTGAAAACTCAGTAAAAAGATGGAAAAAATACTGAACTCAGTGAAAAAATTACTGAGCTGGAACATCTGAATCTTAGTGTGTACAACTCGAAAGAACAGCCTTTGAATAGAAGAAGGAAAAATCTCCGAAGGATAGGAATAGTTTGGCCACCAAAAAACTTAGTGAGGTTAACACTATTTCTGTAAAAGAAACTCTACCAAATTACCTCTAATGCCATGGCCCGAAATCCATAACCCCGAATAGGCCTTTATCCCAAAAGCCATTACCCCGAATGGATCATTACACCGTTATAGGTAGAGAAATAAATAGTAAGCCAAGCATACTAACCGAGTGGTCATTAGGCCGAAAAAATGATAGATCGATCAATTAGCAGGCCTCGAAAGAACAGTCTATTCTACAAAAAGAAAAATATCTTATCAAATTGCTAATTTGGCCACCAGTCAATTGTGTAAATCTTAATTTGAAAGAACAGCTTATTATTCAAAGAAGGACAAATCTTTCATGGAGTTAGAAGTTCGTCTGCAAATAAACTATATAACATTCCAACTCGAAAAATAGCCTCTATTTCCAGTTTGGTCTACCAACTCAGCTACAGTACACAGTTGGACTCTGCAAATTCAAAAGAACAGCCTATTTTAAAAAGAAGGCAAATATTAGAAGAAGTAGAGAATACTTGCAGTATGGCTGCTAAATTGTGACCGAGTATATAAATGTATTTAAGTAGCTCAAAGCAGCCTGTGTTGTTAAAATGTAATAGCTTGGTAATGAAAAAGTCATTACATTCGAATGATCAGTTGTGCTAAGAACAGTTCAATTTATCTCAAACTTCTTGGTGACAATTTAGCATTCATCCTCATGACTTTCGACATGAATGATTTTTAGCCGAATGGCTCGATGTCTTTTCGTGCATTCTCATTTATCAGAAAGCTAGCCATTTGACAAGGTCTGGGGCAAGAACTCAATACCAAATGAATTATGATAAAAACGAATTTCGTGGGGGTATGGTTATAAGATCGTCTATTTGAAAGAACATTCAACATATAAAAGAAGGAAACATTTCAGATTAAAATACGTATAGCTTTCAAAGGAATAACTTCGAAAGAACAGTCATTGCTTGAAATAAAAATAATTCTCAAATAAAAACTTCAACAACTATATTGTAGCAGCATTTTATAGTTCCAAAGAACAGCCAATAATAAAAAGAAGGGAGAATTATTTATTAAAATATGATTCGGAATTAGCACCAATAGCAAATGTTTATGCATATTTTAAGAGAACACAATATTTTCAAAAAAGGCCGGTTAGGCAAGCATACTGAGCTCTTCAGGATCCATATTAGAATAGAGAAGTACATCGTCTTCGGCCATCGGATATGCACGCTGAATATCAGGCAAACTGTTTAAATCAGCAACCTTTCCCTTCGTCGCAGTTTTCTTAAATGCATTGCATTTGCTTCTTACGTTTCCGCAAACCCTTAGTTTTTTATTTCTTTTTATTTTGGAATTTTAACTTATGCTAATTCTTCCCTCCAAGTAAACCTTTCATGAATCACAACGTTGCTAAAGATTGCCCAAGGATTACCCTTTTCTAACTGATTAGGTTTTATCAACTTCTTATAAATTGTCCACAGTGAAGAGTGTGCGGTAGTTCGGCAGCAGCAAAGTTTCGCGCGCTCGCTTTGCTAGATTTTTGCGATTTTCTTTCCCCTTCTCTCTGCGGGGCTCCGACGACGGGACGCCAAGCAGTCAGTAGTGTGCGGTAGTTCAGCAGCAGCAAAGTTTCGCGCGCTCGCTTTGCTAGACTTTTGCGATTTTTTTTCCTCTTCCCTCTGCGGGGCTCCGACGACGGGACGCCAAGCAGTCAGTACAGGGTGCGGCAGGAAAAAATGCGAAAAGTTCAAGGCACTATTACACGCTAAATATGGGATATATATGACTATTTTTTTCATGACAGTGTATCAGTCAATGTCTATATTCTAGCACTGAAAAATAAAAATGAACACATTTGATGTTTAACATGTGATAATGTAGGCCTAATTAGCGGATATCAATAAACTGCGCGCCCAATGGTCATTAAACAAAATGACTATAACAGTAACAAAATTAGCTCAAATTCGATGAACAACCAGACCACACTGATCCAGAGCCATGTAGTTTCACATAGCAGATGAAATAAGTACATATATTTGATGATATTGTAGAGAAAATCAAAAATTTGGTTTTATCAGATGCGAAATTTAGCGACCTGTGCGATTTTCTTCGGTTTGAAAATTCTGGTTGTCTTCATCTTCAGGCGCCGCCCTGTAAAGGTTAGTGACCAAAATGGGAATTTTTTTAATTAACTTTTCAGAAAACTAGCCTATTATAGATCATTAAACGTTGAAACATAAATTGGTTAATGTCAAATGGACGAAAATGAGGTTTGAAGTTGAAAAACACTTTCGCATTTTTTCCTGCCGCATACTGTAGTGTGCGGTAGTTCGGCAGCAGCAAAGTTTCGCGCGCTCGCTTTGCTAGACTTTTGCGATTTTTTTTCCTCTTCCCTCTGCGGGGCTCCGACAACAGGACGCCAAGCAGTCAGTAGTGTGTGGTAGTTCGGCAGCAGCAAAGTTTCGCGCGCTGGCTTTGCTAGATTTTTGCGATTTTTTTTTTCTCTTCTCTCTGCGGGGCTCCGACGACGAGACGAGTGTGCGCGCGCCGTGGTTCGAGTCGGTTCCGAATTTTTCGCTTCCCTTCGGCGCTAGTTTCCAATACACTTTTAGTTGATAATAAATATTTTCTTTCATTTTTTGCATTTACACAAAAGAGTGAAAAATGTTACTTCAGGTTCGCCGGTCGAGAAAAAATCCGGGCGCCGACAAGTGAGTCGCGTTCAGTGTATTTCTGTGTGGAATAGACTAAAGGTTTCTGCTCCCTTGTGGAGTGGAGACGCGCGATAGAATTTTCTTTTTGGCTAGTTCTTACGTCGAAAAGTGGTCGGTTGTTAACGGCGGTTTGTGTATATTGATCCATTGTCAAATCATATCACCAACCATAGGTGACTCCCGGGCTGACAATGTACCTTACCCTACTAACAAAAATTCCTTCCTGAGACAAACGTGGAGATGCAGCGATTCGCGGTCTTTTTAACAACGTTTGTCTTACTAACATTCCCTTCCATCCTCGATGACCGTAAGGACGTGGCCGGCGCCGTTATTGACCTTATTAAAGTTGAGAGCTCTCGACCTGTGTACATTGAGAATAGTAAGCTAGTCCCAAGCCCTATTCATTGGTTCCTTGTGCAATTTCGATTGCTCTGGTCAATCACGGAGTAGCAACTACGAATTGTGCGGTCATCTATGCTCATGCTCATGCTCATGCTCATGCTCATGCTTATAAATTGTCCACAGTGAATACTTTTTGAGCGACATCCTGAATGATTTCGGGTTGGCGTTCGGGCTTGGGATGTGGAGACGTTAAAAAAAAACTTTAAAAAAATCTCAAATTAAAATTGCATTTTGACCGCCAGTTAGTTCTGTACCAGAGTGCTTGATAATCACTTGGGCTGATGATTATTAGGTCTAACGAATCCCGGCTGTATAACACCGGGCCATAACATATTTATTATTGACAAATCATTGATCCCCATATGATTTTTTTGCATTTTTCTGGTAAGTGTCGCATTCGGGTAAATGTCATATTCGGGTAAATGTCGTATTCGGGTAAATGTCGCAATCGGGTAAATGTCGCGTTCGGGTATTTGTCGCATTCGGGTAAATGACGTTCGGGTAAATGTCATTCGGGTAAATGTGTTTCGGGTAAATGGTTTTCGGGTAAATGTTATAGAACCATTTTATATCTATGCTCTTATCTGGTTTTCATCAAATTTGTTAGTTTTTTGATGAATTTATGATTACGCTTCATAAAATTCAAACAAATTGTTCATTTGGCCTGAAAAATCAAGTTTTTCTCAACAAAACGGTCAAAAATGTGAGTCCGCGAAATTGCCGCGAAATTCTCAATGGTGGCCCGCGAAATTTGAGAAATTTTGCCGCGAATTTCCAATGTCCCTAGTAATTAGCAAACAAGTTCCTTTTGGCTAGCTAGGGTGCGTGGTTGGATAGTTAGTCAAACGTTCACTTCAAAAGCAGACATGGGTTTGAATCCCAGCCCCGGCACATTCAGTGTTTCGTTCAGTTGCTTGTAGAAAAAAAATGATTTTTTGGATATAAAAAAAAAACTTTGATTTTGAATACATTTATTTGGAAACTTTTATACAGAAGATGTTTAGTAGTAGAGATTGGTAATTACATCCATCTATTTGAAAATATCTCGCAGGCTGTAGTACAAGCAAGCGAAAAAAATGCGAAGGGGAAATTGTTGCCCCTTCCCTAAGCACTTCTGATTGGTCACAATGTGTACATACATACATTTATTTGTTCAACATCACATTTAAGACAAGACATAATCAACAATAGCATGCCATAATATGTACTCGGTTTGTGGCTGCCGTTCTCCATCCTTGGTCGCGCCCAATGCTCGCCAGGTAACGCTCCACCTGGTCCGCCCATCGTGCTCTCTGCGCTCCACGCCTTCTTGTGCCAACCGGTATTCACGGCATTTCTGGAGGATTTGCCGTACGGTGAAGATCTGGTCCGTTATCGACCGGCCGTCGGTGATACCGGCTTGATAACTTCTCACGAACTCATTCGCTTTTGATGACAAACGCCGGAAGATGATCGGGGATAGCACTTCATAGGCAGCATTCAAAATGATGATCACTCTGCATCAGTTCTCACATTCCAAATGGTCACCTTTCTTGTGAATGGGGTAGATAACCCCTTCCTTTTCCACTCTTCCGGTAGCTCTTCGGTTTCCCAGATCCTGACTATCAACCGGTGCAGACTGGTGGCCAATTCTTATGGGTCCATCTTGATGAGTTCAGCTGCGATAGGGTAAATGATGATGGTTGGACCAATTTGAGGTGCTTCAATGCCGAGTCAAAATACACATCATATTTTTCCTATGATCGTAACATAAAGATGCAATTTTGAATTGTTGTGGCTTTCTCAGTCTAAGATGCAATGAATTTGTGATTTGTGGAAAGCTCTTCTCTTCTAGTTTACGATAAGTCCAACTAACAACTAGTTTACTTAAAAAATATTCATATAATTCTTATTTATTGAACAATGAATTTGTATCTTGGTTGGACCATGAAAAATGATCATGGTAGGACATATTTAACGAAACGTTGTTTCTTGATTCTTGTAAACCGAGATGATACTTTTAAATTTTCTGAAGAAATATAGACTTGTGGGCTTCGTGGCCGAGCGGCTAGCGGCGCCAGTCGTTTAGGTGTCTCGTAAGCCTCGGAGTGTGGGTTCGATTCCCGCTACAGTCGGGGAAAACTTTTCGTCAAACGAAAAATTCTCCACTGGGCTACTGGGTGTTATATGTGTTGTCCGTTGTCAATTGTTAGTATTGTTCAGTCTGTAGAGGCCGCAAGGTCGAAGACGGTGTAATTGTCTTTTGTCTTTTAAATTCAAATTGGTCCAACCATGATCAGTTTTTGGCTTGGTCCAACCGTCATTCTTTACCCTACCATCCTTTCCATCTGCTTTGTTGGTTTTGAGCTGGTGAATGGCATCCTTAACTTCTCTCAGCGTGGGAGTTGGCTCAGTTCCGTCATCTGCTGCATGATCCACTGCACGTATTTTTGCTGGCCTGCTTGTTCTCACAGAAAATTTGACGTTTGGGAAGTGTCGGCACCGCTCAAACGTCAAATTTCATGTGAGAGTAAGCAGGCCTGTATACAGGGGATGGCCAAAATGTTTGGGATAGGCAACTTTTTTTTTTTTCTCTCACAAAAAAGTTCAACATACTATAACTTTTCATAGAGCGCATCAAAAAATCTAAAATTTTGACTGTTTGTCAACCTACTATATGTGCATCATTGGTACAAATTTGGGCTCGATTGATTGATATTTCGCAAAGTTAGAACCGTTCGGGTAAAACACTATTTTTTAGACAACTCATTTTTGAGCTGTCATATCTCGGAAACCAGTGAACCGAATTGAATGAAATTTTGAACGTACACTAATAATATGTAAATGTTTCACAAACCATTAAAACATAGGTACTTTTTAAACTTTGAAAAAAGTTATTATAGATTGACACTTTTTGGAATTTTCTCGAAAAAATGTATTTGTTTACATCAATGTCAATAAATTTTCGTGTTGATATCCAAAGATTTTCCACTTCTGTTCTCAAATTATCTCTAATCAGATATATTAGAGCGTATTTAGATTGAAGGAAAAACATATTCAATAATTTTTGTGTGGTATTGTAAATTTGACTTATTTTCCTCTATATTGGTAAAAAATTCAACCCGGTATAACTTAATTCGTCGTGAGAAAATATTACATTTTATAACGTCGTATTAAGTATCAATATATTGTTGATAAATGTTAAAAAATTCATTCAATTCGGTTCACTAGATTCCGAGATATGACACTTCAAAAATTAGTTGTCAAAAAAATAGTGTTTTACCCGAACGGTTCTAACTTCGCAAAAAAATTATCAATCGAGCCCAAATTTGTACCAATGATGCACATATAATAGGTTGACAAACAGTCGAAATTTGAGATTTTTTGATGCACTGTATGAAAAGTTACAGCATGTTGATTTTTTTTTGTGGGAGGAAAAAAGTTGCCTATCCCAAACATTTTGGCCATCCCCTGTATATTCGTGCAGTAATCCATTGGCGTAGTCGTTTCCTCCGTTGCCGTGGTCTCCTGTGCCTACGATCTCCACGCCTTCTAGGTGCTCATCGAAGTGTTGTATCCACCTTTCGATCACCTCACGTCCGTCCGTCTAGAGACCCCGTCCTTCCGTGTTCCGTGGGAACAGCACAGTAGTTCCATTTCTTTGGACTCCGCTTATTCCAGGCGGCGCTTTTTCCCCCAAAAGAGGCAGATCTGCTGCTTCCGCTTTTGTTTATAATGCTCCACGTTCTGCCGGGTTCCTTGCTGCAGCATTACCGCCCGCGATGCGTTCTTCTCCTCCAAATTCGATCTACACTTTTCGTCGAACGATTCGTTTTGTCGACTCGTTTCTACGTACCCGATGGTGGTCTTGGTTGCGCCGTTGATGGCTGCTTTCACTGTTCTGAATTTCAGATTTTTTCAAATAGTCGCTGGAGAAATTTCTAAAGGAGTCCGTGGAAAATTTTCTGAAAGAATTCCTAGAGGGCTCTGGTAGATTTCATGAAAATTCTGCAGAAGGTTTTTTAGAGGAATTCTTGGAAACATTCTTAGTGAGTCTGTAAGGAAAAATCTAAAGAAATTCATGTAGGAATTTTTGAATAAATATAGACTTTTTAACAAATATTTCAAAAAGAAATCGGCAAAGGATTTACCACAGGAACGTTTACAGCAATTCCGGGAGCAGTGCTTGAAAGACTTGCAAAAGAAGCCCTTTTTTCAGGAATCTCGAAGGCACCGATAAAGGACTTTTATTAGAAGACTTTCAAAAGAATCCCCGGAGGAATTTTTGGAAGAATCCCAAGAATGTTTTTAGGGAATCCATGAAAAAAATCTGGAGTAATCTGAAAAGAAGTTTTCGAATAGATAGAATCCCGGGATGAATTTCTGAAGGAATCCCGGAAAGACATGTTGATGAAAGTTCTCGAAGAAATTCCGAAGGAATTTAAAAGAAGGTTTTTACTACAATACTTGGAGAAATTTCTGAAGAAATCTCTAGTCTAATTTCTGAACAAATCTCCAGAAAACTTCCTGAAAGCCTCTCTGAAGGAATGCTTGAAAAAAAAACGAAGAGAAAATTCTGAATGAATTCTGAATTTACGATTTTCTCAAGGAGTCAACGGAGGAATTTCTGAAGGTAGTCGTGGAAGTATTTCAGAAAGAATTCCTAGAGGGATTTCTGGTAGAATCCATAAAAGTTCAATGGAAGATTTTCTAGAGGAATGATAGGATAAACATTTGAAAAAATCAAAAGATGAGTTTCTGAAGGAAAATCTGGAAAAAATGTAAAGAAATTCATGGAAGAAATTTATAAAAAAAGATTTTAAAAATCTATAGAAACTGTTAAAAGAGTATGTTGAAAATTTTCTGAAAGGAATGTCTGGGGGTTTTGTTTAAAGAAATCTATGCAATTCGGAAGCAATGCTTAAAAGATTTACTCAAGTAGTTCTTGGAGTAATTTTAGGAGGCAAATTTAGAGCAATCTCTAGAAAATCTTGAGAAATTTGTCAGGGAATCTCTGGAAATACTCGAAAAGAAAATTCTGGAGAAATTTCTTAAAGAAACTACAGATTTTATAAAACAAACTCTGGAACAATTCGAAGAAGCACTATGGAAGATTTTTTGAAGGAACCAATGGAGGAATTTCAAAAGAAACCCTTGAAAGATTTCCCAAAAGCATTTCTGGAGGGATTACTGAAGGAATCCCGGGAAGATTTTCTGAAGGACTCCTTGGAGACATTTAGTGAGGAATCTGAATAGTTATTCCAGGAAAATCCATGAAATGTTTCCTTAGCGAACCCGGTGAGATATTCCTGGATGAATATTCTGAAGAATTTTTGAAAGAGTCCCTGGAGGAATTTCTGAAGAAAAATATGGAAAATATTCTTAAATAATGCATCTGATGCTAATCTAATTTTCTAAATTCTAAAAGGTATTTATTATTGATAAATATGTGGAGCAATCATTGGAGAAATTTTTAAAGCAAGTACGGAAGAAAATTAACGAATGAATTCTTAGAATGTTTTCGTGAGGAATCAATGTTGGAATTGTTGGGAGCATTTCCGAAGGAATCCTCGGAGAAACTTCTTAAAGAAGTCTTAGAAGTTTTTTTTTGTATAAAAACCGGAATACGAGAGAATGTCTGAAGGATATTTAAAAAAAATCTCTTTGGAAATTTTTGATGCAACTTATGTGAGATAACCTCAAAGAATTAGGGGTCTCCAGTTAGCCTAGTGGTTAAGGATAAGAGTTACTAATCCGGAGACGGCGGGTTCGATTCCCGTTCCAGTCGGGAAAATTTTCTCGACTCCCTGGGCATAGTGTATCATTGTACTTGCCTCACAATATGCAATGGCAGGCAAAGAAAGCCCTTCAATTGATAACTGTGGAAGTGCTCAAAAGAACACTAAGTTGAAGTGAGACAGGCCAAGTCCCATTGGGGACGTCGAGCCATAAAGAAGAAGAAGAAGAACCTCAAAGAATTCTTTGATAAATTTTTGAAGCATATTTTCCAAGAAACAGAAGTAGCTGATTAACAGTTACTTCGGAGAAAATTGGCTTAAAACCGTTTGTTCAGTTGTTGTTCAGCAGAAACGTTAGTAGTGTTCTGTAGAAAAATCTAAACGCATCCTAGGAACACTTTTTAAAAAACCAATATGTGAATTTCTAGAGTAATTTTCTAAGATTTTCAGGAACATTTTCTTATGAATTTATGAAGAAATTTCTAAAGAAATCCTTGGAGAAGATCTAAAAAAATATCTAGAAAATAAAGAATCCCTGCTGAAAATTCTGAAGCAATCTCCGGAAGGTTTTCTACGAACATGTCTTATTTTTGGGAGAAATTACTAATGGACTCTCTGGAAAAAATCCTACACAGAGTTTTTTTTTGCCTACGCGGGTGCAAAAATAATTCCATTTTTTAATTTATGTAACCCAAGAATGGTTTTTGATGATGGTAAAAGATTCATTGGACGAATTCGGGCGAAAAAAATCTTCAAAGATTAGAAAATTTTGGTTGTAAAAAACCTATCATACGTTTGACCAAGGTTTCCCATACTGAATTTTATGTAACTTTTGGGAGTCCACAAAATACATATTCAGGGGTTTAGATTTTGAGTTTTATGTTTTTCATATGAGAGTGGACAACGCACAAAAAAATCACTATCAAAAATTATATGTTATGTTAATGAAAGTGCAAAAAGAGTAGAACTTGACTGCCCGCATTCCATCGAACCAGTAAGTGTAGGTAATGACCGATTAAATTTCTGGCGAAACAAAAAGAAAAAAAGAAACGCTGGCAAAAATTTACTGTCGGAAGAGTGCAAAAAAAAACCTCCCATTAACACCATCTCCAATCGACAGTTCCCCAACGAGTGGAGTTAAACTGCTCTGTTTGTTCAATGTCCCACATCGGAATGTAAATTGGCTCATTAAGTGTATTGAGGAGAGGCGTACTTGCTGTTTGGATAGCAGCGCACAGTTGCGGTGGGATGTGAACATGTCACGGTATTCACGATTTTTTATGTGAGGTTTCTGGGAGGAGCTGGGCCAACGATAAAGTTTAGCGTATATCATTGAACCTTATGTGAAATAGGTAGATAGAATTGACTGAAACAGTTTTGCTTGGCAATCAACTTTTTTTAAATTCATTTAAGATTCCCCAGGTTTTTTTTAATTTACATGAGTTTTCAGAATACCTTTAGCAATCCCAGCAAGAGGTTCTTTTTGAAACCTACGGAACCGAAATTAATAGACTACGTCATCAATTCATCTAGAAACTTTAATGCTCTATATATGATGGCAGAGCAGCAAAAGATGTATCGTAATCTTAATGAGGTTCCTTTTCTCACAGTACTTCCTTCCTAGCTCCATATGAAATAAAACGGAAAGACATAATGACGATGTGCAATTCATTTGTCCGACATCCTGGCGCACGGAAACCCAAAACCGTGGCAAACAATAACTTCCTCCGAATTCAGGTCAAGTGAGCTCCGTCTTCGTCTTCATCTTCGTCAACCATTGTCGTAGACGACGAACGAGTGGCAACACGGTTAGTGTCCTCCAAGCGCACACTCCTATTTCCCTGCAGTCATATAAATGCTCAGCAGCCGGGCTAGCACCGCCGTTTTTCGCAAACACAAACTCTAATGAGAAGCAAATAAAATCTTCCTCTCCAGTCGAAACCCATAAAACAGTCGTTACGAATAATTTAGGTCAACCGTCAGGGTCCTCCACTCTCTGGTCTGTTCCGACCCCACAAACGGATGATCCGGCTTCTTACTCCCAAAAAAAAACGCCAGCAATCCGAGCTGATCGCCATCATCATAATCATCATCTTACCAGTTTATCAGTTTACGGATGAGCGTTTTATGCAAAGCTAATCCAACCTCACCTTGCCGTAGCAAGCTCCTACAATCCTACAAGGGGAGCTTAGGTCCGCACTTGAACGATTTGAAGCCACCCAAATCGATAAAGCCCCGAAATCCCTGCTGTGCGCGTTAGAATTGGATTGATTTTTCACTTCTGTATTTTCGATTTCGTTTTCTTTGCTGCTGCTACTGCTGCTTTGATGGCCCTTTTAAATCTGATCCGAGCCAGCGCTTTGACTTGAATGTTTCGGTTTTTCATCTTCCATAGTGGAGACGGCTGGCGTCGTCGACGTCGTTGTTAGTACGGGACATTGCTTTGCTGGATCCAATACTTGTGCTTTGCATAGACTACCAACGGGACCAATATGCAATGGAAACTCATAGTCTGAGCCATGGGGATCACCACGGTGCCATCTAGTAAAGTGCTCTGAGTGGAGTAAACCTTTGGGCTTATGGATGCTGTTCAGTTTTGATGTTAGGCTGTTCACTGATGAATAAGCGATTTGGAAGTCGTGGGTTCGATTCCCACCGGATCATATAGATTTCTTTTTGCAATTCAAATCTCCGACGCCAATCACACAAATGGCACTTGATGGAGTCACTTCATATGATCTGCGTTTGCCATTATTCAACGTAACTGTTGACGACGTCTCAAGAAGTTTCTCCCATCTTGACTCTTCAAAAGGCCCCGGTCCTGACGGCATCCCGCCATTGTTTATTAAACAATGTGCTGGAGCGCTGGCGCTTCCTGCCTCGATTATTTTCAATCGCTCTTTGTCGAGCGGCATTTTTCCTCGTCTATGGAAAGTGGCGTCTATAACTCCTATTCACAAGTCTGGTAACCTGAACATGGCGCAGAACTATCGCGGAATTTCCATACTCAGCACTTTTTCAAAGGTTCTTGAGTGTTTCGTGCATGAGGCGTTATACAGAACTGTTTGTCCTGCTATTCCCGAGGTTCAGCATGGATTTGTTAAAGGCAGATCTACGACAACCAACCTGATGTCCTTCGTGACAAGTGTTAAGATGAAGATGCAGAAGAATCGTCAGGTCGACGCTATTTACGTTGACTTTGCAAAAGCTTTTGACAAGGTGCCGCATTTGTTAACAGTTGCAAAGCTTCGAAAAATGGGACTTCCGGAGTGGATAACTATATAACCACAGCACCCCAGCACATCCAACCCCGACAACCAGCAACCAACAGATGATCAACAGCAACAAATCCAAACACCACCTCACACACATAGATAACAGATGCTCTCACACACATTCTCCCACAAAACAGAGAGAGATATTACAAAAATCTCCCAAAATTCTCCATTACCACTCCCACAAACACCAGTATTCAGTGTCTAGACGCCATGTTAGTGTTCGGCGCAGTGGTAAATCCAAGTTTAGATAACTACACCCTCACCATCTACCCACAAATAGCCAACACAAGGTAAACACACGCTGTTAAGTATTAAGAACTCCCACACATCAACCGATGATCACCTTCCAGACTAAATCTGTCAAAACCGACAACGCTACGCCAAGCAACCGGCGACATACAAGTAGCGGTACCCCTATAGTAAGATTTTTCTAAAATTTGTGAACCCAATGCAAAATGTGAATTTAGATAATAAAACACCCCTATTTTAGACCTCCCTGAAGAAGGCCCAAACCAAGGGCCGAAACGTCGGATGTAATAGAATCACCCCGCTCATAATTTTCCGGACCGAAAAGCCAATTTTAGAGGGATAAATTCTATATGGCTGCATTCGTATTTGACTGATCGCTTGGCATTTGTAAAGGTTCACGGATGTGAATCGGATCGTTTTGATATACCGTCTGGTGTTCCCCAAGGTAGCCACCTCGGACCGCTGCTATTTGTGCTGTTTATCGCTGACCTGAGCCCGCTGATTCAGTCGCAAAAAATTGTTTTACGCCGATGACTTGAAAATCTACAGAGCGATACTTACTCGTATGGATTGCTGCATTTTGCAGCGTGATTTGGACAACATAACGAAGTGGTGTCGTGCTAATGGGATGGAAGTTAATGCCGGTAAATGTAAATCAATGTCGTTCACGCGATCTCGAACACTGATGCACCAATGTTACTTGATCGATTCTCATGAACTAGATTGTGTAACCACCATGAAAGATCTGGGAATCATCGTCGACAGTAAACTCAAATTTAACGAGCACATTTCTACTACAACGGCAAAGGCTTTCTCTCTACTTGGCTTTTTGCGACGAATTACAAAATCCTTCCATGATGTCTATGCCATGAAGGCAGTCTACTGTGCAGTGGTTCGTAGTGTATTAGAATACGCTGTTCAAGTTTGGGCTCCGTATAGCCAAGTTCAATGTAGTCGAGTTGAGCGCGTCCAACGATCATTCGTGCGATATGCCTTACGGCGCCTGCCGTGGAATGACGCGGTGAGGTTACCCCCATACGAAAACCGGTGTATGCTGATGCAGTTGGAGACACTAGCATCGAGAAGGATAATGCTGCAGAGACTGTTCTGCTTTGATCTGCTGGCAGGAAACATCGACTGTGGAGAGCTGCTTTTTCAATTGAATATTCATGCCCCAACTCGCCGTCTTCGGAATCATGCTCTCTTCTACCTACCATCGCATCGAACGCTTTATGGACATTTCAACCCGTTGCATTTCTGCTGTAGGCTTTTTAACGAAGTCAGCGACAATTTTGATTTTAATATTACAAAGACAACGTTTAAAAATAGGATAAGGAATTAGATTAAGTATCAGTCTGTACAACTAGCTAGGTTGAAGATGGTGAATCAATAAATAAATAAATAAATTTGTGCATCGAACACGTGTTTATGTTGCGAGCATAGATGTTAAAGCATTTAAACGTGGTAATTTCTACTTTGTTTGGTTAGCCTTAGCAAAAACCGAAAAATTAACATCTAAAACATAGCTCGTCACATTTTATACACTCTACCTCCCTCAACTATGAATTCTTGGTTGAAGGAATCCTGGGAAGAATCTCTGTAGGAATTTTAGAGGAAATCCTTGGAGAAATCTTCAGATATACCTCGGCAGGAGTCCCTGGAGGATTACCGTAAGAAATAGCTTAAAATTGTCCGGGAGAATTCAAGAGAGAATTCTGAAAGGAATCTGAGGAGGAAACGTAGATGAAATCCATAAAAGGATCCCGAAATAAATCCAAGAAGGGCTCTTTCGAGGTTTCCCATTTTTGGGAACCTGGAAGAAATTTATGAAAAAATTCCCGAAGAAATCCCTCAAGGAATCCCGGGATATGTCCGAGGAGGAATGCCAGGAGAAGTACTTGGGGAAATCCCTGAAGAAATTTTTGAAGGAGTCCATGGAGAAATTCTGGGATGAATCTTTGGAAGGAACCCTGAAGGAATTACGGGAGAAATTCCTGAAGAATACTAGTGAGCAATCTCTGAAGAGATTCTGGAAGAAACGCCTGAAGAAACGCAATGCCTGTAAAAATATTGGCTGGAATCCATGTAGGAATGATGTCTGGATCCATGGGAGGAACAACTGAAGGAATGCCTGAAGGAATTCCGTTAGGAACCCCTGCAGCAATCCCGGTAGGAATCCTTCAAATTCCCTGAACTCATGAAGGCTTCTCAGGAGGAACCCCAGAAGAAATCCCTCAAAGAATCCTGGGAGAATCAGAATTATAGATCCCGAGGAAAGTTTCTTAAGGAATCCTGGAAGCAATCTATCAAGAAATCCCTATAGAAGAAATCCCTGAAGGAATCCCGGGTGAAATGTGGGTTGAAATTACTAGACATTTTCTGGGAGAAGTCCATGGAGGAATAACTAGAAGAAATCCTCTTAAGATTCCCTGGCGAGAGCCCTTAGGGAATACAGAAAAGAATCCATTTAGGAATCCCGGCTGAATCCTATAAGCAGGCACGTGCGCAGAAGAAGGAGAGGGAGTAATCCCTGAAAGAATTTTAAGAGGAATCCCTGATGGGATCCTGGGAAGTATCTCAGAAAGAGCTCCGGGAGGAATCACGGGAAAAAATATTTGAAAATAACTGGAGAAATACCTTTTGGTTTACCTAGAGGTATGTCTGAAAGAAAGAAAGAGGATTTTTTAAATGAGTCCTGGGAGTAATCCTTGAACGGATCCCAGATATTCCCGAAAGATAGACAGCATCAGAAATTCTTTAAAATATTTGCGGAAGGAATTCAGAGAGGAACCTCATGTGTAACCCCGGAGGAACCCTCTGGTGAAATCTTGGAATAAATTGCGAGGCAAGTTCTAGGAAGAATAATAGAATTTGAGATTTTCATTTTAAGTATTTCCGGGGGTTCCATTGAGGTTCCTTGGAAATTTCAGGTATATTTCAGGAAGTTTCAAAGCGTATCAGGACTTTTTAAGAAAAGGTTTCAGTGGGATTTAGCGAGTTTTTAAGGAAGCTTTAATGAGTTTAATTAATTAAATAATTTATATGGTTTCCAGAGGTTGCATGATGTTCCAGAGGGGTTTGAAGGCGTTTCAATGTATTAAAATACATTTCAAGACGTTTCAATGGGTTTTTAGAGGGGTTTCAAGGCGATGATTATGGGGTTTTAAAATAGTTTCCGGGTATTCAAGGAAACTTTTAAAAAAGTTTCAGGAACGTTTTAGCAGGGCTTAAAGACAAAACAAGATGTATGAAGATGTTTCAGGGGATTCTAAGGGGTTTTCAAGGGAGGGATGTACGGAATGTGCCTGGAACCTCCTGAAAACCCTTGAATACCCTTTTAACCAACTGGAATCCCTTGGAATCTCCTTGAAACGTCCCTGGTACCCCCTGAAACCACTTGGAATGCCAAATAAACCCATTCAGATTCCCTCCTGAAATCGCATGAAGCCTCCTGGAACACCTCCGGGACATCCGTAAACCCATTCAAACCTTATGGAATGTCATTGAAACCACTTTCAACCCTTTAGAGCGGTCCTTAAACCCTTGAAACCGCTACAAATACCATGGAACGCACTTGAAACTTTCTGAAAACCTCCAGAATGTACCTGAAACCTTCTAGGACACGGGACGCCCCTAAATGCCCACAAAACTCCTTGAAACCCTTTAAAATGCACCTGAAACTATCTGTGATCCTTTGACCATTTCTCGGTCGCTTCTGAAACTTTCTAAAACAAACCCTAAACCGCCTGAAACCCTATAAGTATCTCCTATGGAACCCCTGTGAAACCTTTTGAAGCCCTTAGTACTTAGAACCGTCATCAATCAGCCTCATAAAATGCTCCTGAAACCTTCTTAAATTCCCTACAACGCCCCCGAAACCCCTTGAAAGCCCCAAAATGCTTCTGAACCCCCTTGAAACTCCCCTGGAATGTTCATTACGCCCCCTGAATTCCCAGGAAATGTCCTACCGAAATTCTATGGGAACTTCTCTGCTACCCCCCCCCCCCCCCTAGAACGCGCCTGCAATGTCCCTTCGAAACACACTAGAACACCCCTGAAATCTTAAACTCTACCGCCGCTCCTTTTCCGTAAACTGAACTAAACCCCATTTCAGAATATATCTGTATGAATTCTATCTAAATATAGGATAGGGTATGATTATGAACAAGTCTGTATGTCACACATAGCTGATCCAACCGCATCCTGCCAGTGCATTCTCGGGGGTTTTGGAGGATCTCAGGTACGATTCATGGGGTCCAAGGGGTATTCGGCGATATTTTGAGAAGTTAAAGAGGATTTTCAGCTAGTTTTGGTGGCGTTACAAGGGCGTTTTCAATTGTGTCTGAGGGTCTGAGGTGTGTTACATGGGGTCCGAGAGGAATTCAGGGGGTTTTGGGGCATTTCAAGAACCTTAAGGGCATTTTCAGAGGGTTTCCTAAGGCGTTACAGGAGCGTTTTAGGGGGCTTCGAAGGGGCTCATGTGTCTTACATAGGGTCCGGAGGGGGGTCTCAGGGGGTTTTCGATGAAATTTCCGAAGTTTCAAAGGATTTTCAGCGAGTTTTCTGAAGGTGTTACAGGTTTCACAGTAACTAACAAATCTTTACAGTATATTGGGCCACTGTTTGACCAACATCAAATAACTGTTGGGTCTATGTTGGGTTTGGTGGCCAAAATAAAAACAGATCAATGATAGGTTTATGTCGGGTTAGATGTAATCAATGATGGTATAAGCTTACTTTTACTTACTTTCAGTCCCGGGCACCCACGGTGGTGCAATGGGCCGAATTGAAAGATTTTCACCCTGGGCGATTGCAAGCCATCGCTTTGACCTGTGGCCAGGTCAAATTTCTATCGACTTGCTTGATTTCGTTGTTAAGGCTGCACCACCATGAGCCTCTGGGTCTGTCTCTGCTGCGGTGTCCTGCTGGGTTTCAATCTAACGCTTGCTCGCAGATTTCGTTTCCGGCCCTGCGTAGAGTGTGGCCGATCCACCTCCACTTTCGCTCCCGAATATCTGTCGCTATCGGCTTTTAGATCCAATTGGCTTTTGAGATCCAATTGTGCGGCCACCATTCACGAATTATATATCGCAGGCATCTATTGATGAAGACCTGCAGCCGTTGCGTGATCTCCACTGATACACACCAGGTTTCACTGGCGAACAGCATGCAGGTAATGCGTTGAACCCCTGGCGGATCATGCTGAGATGTGGGTGGCGTGGCCGACACTTGAAATAGTTTGCAAAGTGCTTGAACCAGCGTTTCAGCTGGGCAGCCGGTTCGGTCAATAGCTGTCCAGATGTGTTTTTCGCGGGCATCGTATCATTTATCTTGGTCTTACTAAGGACTAAGGCAATGGAAGCCTACATAGAGGAGACGCTAGTGAGTCCAGTCTACTTAGTCCTCGGGAGCCGAATAGCGCTGGCGGGCTACGACTTTGGCTTCTCGTGTTTTCGCTCGCTCTATCGTGGCTTTGGCGTTCCTTCGCTCCTCTATCTTTCTCCAGGGATCATCTGAGATCCACTGCTTTCTCTGGGTGCGTAGGTCACCCAAATTATTCTCGCCAGTGGCGATAAAAGTGCACTTGATGGCTGTCCATTGAACTTCCAGCCAGCGTGTATTGAACCGGCACTCGAATTTCTCCTCCTGTCGATGGATCCTAGCAACGCGCAGCCAGATCTCGCCGATTAGGAGACGATAATCGGACGCAATGTCGGCGCTACGTTCGTTCCGCACATCAAGCAAGCTACGTCTCTATTTTCGACTGATGCAGATGTGGTCGATTTGATCTTCCGTGACGCCATCACGGGACACCCATGTCACTTTGTGCACTGATCGTTGAGGAAAGAGCGATCCCCCAATCACCATGTCATTGTATTGTGGATATACTGGCTACTTGTATTCCACCGGTTACAAAGTAGCCGTTTTATAAACAGAGGGAATTAAAAATGAGCTTTAACATTTTTAGTAAATGCGCGATTCCTCGTTGCCACAAGCTACTTGATGACATTCACGTTTTAACAATTAAATTGACTTCAATATGAAAACGGCTACATTGGAACGGCTACTTAAGGCGAAACTGGAAGCAATTCCTCACTTTTTGGTTTTTGATTGTTTATTAAATAACGAAGCAATATTTTCAAAATCGGATTTCGTGCACATGTAGAGTATGGATCAAGGTATCTTCTGATTTTTTTTTGTAGTGGAAAATATTTTTCGTTTTTGCGGAAACCATTTTTGAACAAAATTTCACAAAAAAATGGTTTCTACAAAAATGGAAAACATTTTCCACCTCAAAAAAATTCAGAAGATACCTTGATCCATACTCTACATGTGCACGAAAACCGATTTTGAAAATATTGCTTCGATATTTAATAAAAAATCAAAAACCGAAAAATGAGAAAATGCTTCCAGTTTCGCCTTAAGTGACCGGTGGAATACAAATACCTGGCCGGTTAATCCGCAATAAACCACAAAACTCTGCAAACAGCTCTCCGTTTTCGCTCATTTCTCCGAGACCATAACGTCCCATGACGTGCTCATAGTCCGAGTGGCCGGAACCAACTTTCGCGTTAAAGTTTCCCATGAAGATCTTTTTTTTTACCTAATCATTTATTTTAGGCTCTTGCGCCACAGGCATAACGGAGCCAAATTCAGTTAAATATTTTTAAAATTTAATGTTTTGACTTACAAACTATGTTAGTTTTGGGGAACCGTAAAACTTTGGTCGAGGTTAGGGGGAACAAAAATATTTGAGGAAAGGATAGGATGATGGAGGCTTTTCGTTGACACTTGGCAGCATGTTGTAGCGTATTACTGCTGGTCAAACGCCGAGTGGACGAACAACCTGTAACGATACAACAAACAATTTTCGAAGGGACACGAGGTGGACAAGTGGAACAACAAGACGGGGGTATCAAACAAAGACTTCAGCTTGTTTTAAGACAGTCGTTCACAAGCTTCATGTACTCAAGATCAAGTCTACCCAATACATCTCTAATGTCTTCCTTATCTGGTTTTCCTCAGGCCCTGAGGGATGCACATAAATCGAATCTGGCAATACCGTATCGGGGCATTCCCACACAACATGGTTGATATCTTGATAGCTTGCACCACAACTACAGCGATTGCTATCTGTGAGCCCTATTCGATAGAAATGCGAACCAACCAAGAGAGTAGTGAATGGACATAAGTCGACACATTATCTTGATAAAATCTCGACCTATGTCCAACCCCTTGAACCATGACGTTTTCGATACCCGTGGGAGAATTGCAGGAGCCTCTGAATGCCAAAGCAGACGCTGTTTGAATCGCACCTTCTTGGTGAACAGAAGCTCGGTACGTACCTTCTAAATAAAACTGAAGTCAGAAGTTCTGGTCAGGTGGCGGTGTCATCAGTTGACCCGTGGAAGCATGAGGTAGGAACATGTAAGGACCATAGCTTCTTGCCGACTTACCGTTTTGCAGCATGATCATGCTGAATACCTACGCCACAGACAAACAGACGTAACACCTTGAACGATTTTCATGGAAATCCATCGCCCAGTTCACATCACCTGGTGGAAAAGTTGCACGAATCACTGTGTTGTGCAATATCGTCAACAGAAGGCGCTAGTGTGAAACGTCAAACGCATAGAATAACGATGCGCCACAATTATGAAAATTTAAAATGATCGTTAAAAGTGTGGTCGAAGGAAATTTTGCAAGTGTTACGTCTGTTTGTCTGTGCCTACGCTTTTACAGCTGTGGCAATAGGTACTCTATGATGAAGAATTCGACAATCATTTTGTTCATAATAACATATTTTACCCCGTTCAATATCGCGATGCAATTAGTCGAATCGTGTACCCGATTCAACAGACAGTTTATTTTGCACCAGTGCAAGCCAATTTTTCCTGCCGTTTGTAAATAAATTATCGATTTTCCATTCCATCTATCACGTTTATTGAGCTGCTCGGTCAATACGGCCGGGCCAGTACGGTACGGTGATGGTGCGGTCTTCATCAACAACCGAGAGTATTCTCAATCCACCCCCGCACGTATGAAAAGCATACTACATGGGAATGGGAGTTTCCCAATACGGCACTGACTGTCGGCAGCAGCGCAAAGGATCATATTCACACACAACCTTTTATTAATGTGTTTATTGCCATTTAATTTGATACACGGTCGGCCACAGACCGCCGCCATCGCCGTTATTCGTTCGGTACTGGATGTTGCTCGTCGCCGCCGTACATCAGACCGAATGGCACATGCGGGTAAACCTGAACACGGGTCCAATGGGCAATTAACGTGTCCGTTGTATTCTTTTTTTACGCTACATCATCGTCGTCTGAACGGTCTGTGTACAACACGAAAGGATGATTTTTATGACATGGATGCGGAGACGAAGGCGTATCGATGAATGGTAGGCGAAATGATTGCAGCAATATGAATATGGTAGTCTTGATTTTTTTCTAGGAATAAAAGAAAAGTGCTCCTCCATCAGCATGCTATAATTTCATATGGGCTGCAGATCTTTGCAAATTGGATTAGTTTATCATCGCTGCAAAGCAATTTTATGATTCGATTCCCACATCTAACACGCTTGCACCACCTAGCGAATAAACCTAGAATCCATTAGTTCGTTATCGGATTATTATCATAGCTCAACTTTGCCAGCATGCTCAACATGTCGATGTCCTGATCAACTTTGCAGGAAATTGTTCTATGTTGTCCGATTCCCGAGATATTTCATTTATTTAGTTTAACATCAAATTCATGATAACACTGAATTTGCCACCATAATTCTCGATTTGCAGCTGCAGCTCTCCAACGTCGGTTACGCCCAACTCTCGCCAGATCACGCTCCACCTGGCCCGCCCATCGTGCTCTCTGCGCTCCACGCCTTCTTGTACCAACCGGATGGTTAGCAAACACAGACTTTACACGGTTGTTGTCCGGCATTCTTGCAACATGCCCTGCCCACCGTATCCGCCCAGCTTTAGCCAACTTTCAAGAAGTTGGGTTCGCCGTAAAGTGCAGCGAGTTCGTGGTTCATCCTTCGCCGCCACACACCGTTCTCCTGCACGCCGTCGAAGATCGTCCCTAGCACGCGTCGCTCAAAAACTCCGAGTGATTGTAGGTTCTCCTCGTCTATGTCTCGTGTCCGTAGAGGACCACCGGTCTTATTGGCGTCTTGTACATGGTACATTTGGTGCGGAGATGAATCTTTTTTAACCGCAGTTTCTTCTGGAACCCATACATAGTAGGCACGACTTCCACACCACTGATGATGCGCTTTCGTATTTCACAGCTCACGTTATTGTCAGCCGTTAGCAAGAAACCGAGGTAGACGAATTCTTGTACCACCTCGAAAGTATCCCCGTCTATCGTAACATTGCTGCTAAGGCTTGTCCTGTCTCGCTCAGTCCCACCTACCAGTCTTAGCCGCATTCACCACCAGTCCGACCTTTGCTGCTTCGCGTTTCAGGCGGGTGTACAATTCTGCCACCGTTCCAAACGTTCTAGCAATAATATCCATGTAATCCGCAAAACAGACAAATTGGCCGGATTTCGTGAAGATCGTACCCCGGCTGTTGAGCCCGGCTTTTCGCATAACACCTTCCAGGGCGATGTTGAATAGTAGGCAGGAAAGTCCATCACCTTGTCGTAGTCCCCGTCGAGATTCAAATGAACTGGATAGCTCACCCGAAATCCTTACGCTCTTCTGCACACCGTCCATCGTTGCTCTTATCAGTCTAGTCAGCTTCCCGGGAAAGCTGTTCTCGTCCATAATTTTCCATAGCTCTGTGCGGTCGATACTGTCGTATGCCGCTTTGAAGTCGATGAACAGGTGATGTGTTGGGACCTGGTATTCACGGCATTTCTGGAGAATTTGCCGTACGGTGAAGATCTGGTCCGTTGTCGACCGGCCGTCGATGAAACCGGCTTGGTAACTTCCCACGAACTCATTTACTTTAGGTGAAAGACGACGGAAGATGATCTGGGATAGCACTTTGTAGGCGGCATTCAAAACGGTGATCGCTCGAAAGTTCTCACACATTAACTTGTCGCCTTTCTTGTGGATGGGACAGATTATCCCTTCCTTCCACTCCTCCGGTAGCTGTTCGGTTTCCCAGATCTTGACTACTAAACAGTGCAGACAGGTGACCAACTTTTCCGGGCCCATCTCGATGAGTTCTGCTGCGATATCGTCCTTACCAGCCGCTTTGTTGTTTTTGTGCTGGTGGATGGCATCCTTAACTTCCCTCAGCGTGGGAGTTGGTTCGTTCCCGTCCTCTGCTGCGCCAACATAGTCATATCCTCCGCTGCTGGAGCTCGTCGAAGTGCTGCTTCCACCTTTCGATTACCTCACTTTTGTCCGTCAGGAGGCTCCCGTCCTTATTCCTGCAAATTTCAGCTTGTGGCACGTAGCCTTTGCGGGATGCGTTGAGCTTCTGGTAGAACTTACGTGTTGCTTGTGAACGGCACAGCAGTTCCATTTCCTCGCACTCCGCTTCTTCCTGACGGCGCTTTTTCTCCCGGAAGAGACGGGTCTGCGGTTTCTACTTCTGTCTGTATCGCTGCACATTCTGTCGGATTCTATGCTGCAGCATTGCCGCCCGCGCTGCGTCCTTCTCCTGCAGAACCGCTCTGCACTCCTCGTCGAACCAATCGTTTCATCGACTCCGTTCTACGTACCCGATAGTGCTCTCGGCTGCGTTGTTGATGGCTGCTTTGACTGTACTCCAGCAGTCCTCTAGAGCACACCCTCGTCCGGCAACGTTGCCTCGAGATTCTGCGCGTATGTGGTGACGACATCCGGTTGCTTCTGCGCTCTAGATTATACCGGGGCGGCCGCCGGTACTGTACATTGTTAAAACGGAGAGTTTCGGGCAAAGTTTAACCATCAACCTGGTAGTGATCAGAGTCGATATTAGCGCCACGATGGGTCCTGACGTCGATTATGTCGGAGAAGTGCCATCCATCCATCAGAACGTGGTCGATTTGCGATTCCGTTTGTTGTGGTGATCTCCAGGTGTAACGATACGGGAGGCTGTGCTGGAAGAACGAATGGCCATGTTCTTGGATGCGGCGAAATCAATGAGTCGTAGGCCATTTTCGTTCGTCAGCTGGTGGGCTCTGAACTTTCCAATCGTTGCGTCGTTCTGAATTCCTCCTCCTGGCCTACCTGAGCGTTTAAATCTCCTATGATGATCTTGACGTCGTGGCTTGGGCAGCGGTCGTACTCGCGTTCGAGCTGCGCGTAAAATGCGTCCTTGTCATCATCAGTACTTCCGGAGTGTGGGCTGTGCACGTTTATTATGCTGAAGTTGAAGAATTGGCCCTTGATCCTCAACCTGCACATTCTTTCGTCGATCGGCCACCAACCGATCATGGGCCTCTGCATATCATCCATCACAGTGAAAGCTGTTCCTAGCTCGCGTGTGTTGCCGCAGCTCTGGTAGATGGTATGATTACCTCTAAACGATCGCACCATGGATCCTGTCCAACATACCTCCTGCAGCGCTACGATGCCAAACCCTCGGTCCTTCAGTAGATCGGCGAGTATGCGGTTGCTTCCATAGTGCACAGTTAAGCTTTGAGTCCGTCCCTGGTGTAGGTATTATAAATAAAATTGAATATTACGTTCAACTAACATAGAACTGATTACTCACTACTTCAATAGAAATAAGCATGCTGGTTGACACTGTTGATTTTATCCAAGTCAGTCAAAGGTAGATCATGAAATCGTTACGTGGTAGACTTTCCTTCTGCACGGAAAGTCTACCACGTAACGTTTTCATGATCTACCTTTGACTGACTTGGATAAAATCAACAGTGTCAACCAGCATGCTTATTTCTATTGAAGCATTGAGTAATCAGTTCTATGTTAGTTGAACGTTATATACCGCATTTAGTTCACCACTGGACTGCGAACTGCGACTTCATAAGTGCGAAAACGTAAATAAAAGTGCGCGTTTGCATCAAATCAGGTTGATGTCTTCGGCGCACTATTTCTTCAATCTATGGTGAACAAGTGCTCTGAAGACACCGAGTTGATTTGATGCAATCGCGTACTTTTATTAGCGTTTTCGCACTCGTGAAAACTAGTGCGATAGTCCAGTGGTAAACTAAATGCGCTATATTCAATTTTATTTATAATACCTACACCTGGCACTCGGACGTTGATCAGCCGTACCCAACATGGAGTTCAGACGCTGCTGTTGTTAGCCGTTCCTCATGGAGAACAGACGCTCAGGTTTGCAGAAGCAACCCCCACTACCCTTTCCCTGTCAGCCTACGACCAAAGTTCCCACCGGGGTTGGTTACCCGATCTTCCCTAAGGTTGCTCAAAGTTTCTAGCCGGTACCACGCGGAGATAGGGATAGGGTTACTGGACAGGGGGTAGTGGATCACAATTGCGCAAATTCTCCATAATACATTAATTACAATACAGCGTGGGGCAACTAGTTATGCGTAAATTGAGGTTCGAGTGCAGGAACTTTGCACTGATAACTCGGGAAAAAAAAACAGAACTGTCACTCACTGCCACATAACTGTTACGAGCTGGTTCGCTATTATCTCATATACCTCACTGTCACCTATCCGTTGTTTTCTTCTACATAAATCCGTGTATTTTGTTTGCACTAGAAATACCTACCTTCCGAAGAAGAATCATCACCGGGCTTCCTCTTGTTGCGCACCAAGTTTCTTCTGCCTGTGAATTGTGAAATCAGCATGAAACGATTTGTGAAACTTTTCACCTCGGGGAGATGATGCCATTGTGTTTGCCATGCTCGAACCCGAGGATGGAACCCGCCCGCACTCGCTTTTGCACTGAATTATGGTTGCACCGGTCGGTGGCACTGACTGTTCGGTGGAGGCTGTTGCTTTTGCTGCCGTTTTCTGTTAGTGTTTCGTACAGGTAACACAGCTCGTCCCCTTTCCCTTACAATTCCCAGCACTGGGTAGGGTAGGGTTCGCAAACAACCTGCTCCGTCCTTGTGCTCGTCTGTTGGCTGCCGGCGAGCATTGTTGTGGCACTTTCCCCAGTTGAAAAATGGAGGAAAAGAAAGCAGCAGCTTTCGGATGTTATCCGGTGGAAAAGCACAGGAAAAGTATTTCTTGGATGAATAATTTGAATTTCTCTTTCTATTTACAAATGAACGATTTCTGCTGGCTGTCAGGTTGCATTACTGCGAAGAGTTAAAGTTTCTCAAGTGAGGAAGGCGCATGATGACTTTCGTTTACGGTTTCAGAATAAACTTAGTTTCAAGGAAATAGTTTTCATTTCGTTATAATAATGAAGTGATAACAATGGTTTTACCCTCAAGATTTTTTTTTATTTTTTTTTTTGGTTCTGTTGCTGTTGTTTGAAATATTTGAACCATCATTGATATAATGAATCCTGAAAACTGTCTTGGTCGCCTCAGTTTGGTCAGTGTCCATTTGATCTTAAAAAGTTGAAAAAATAAAACTTTTATTAATTTAATTAACTATAAGCACTATCCTCCATGATGATTTCCAGACATAATTGCGCACAGCTATCCGAACCGCATCAAGTACGCCTCTCCTCGATGCACATAATGAGACCATTTACATTCCGATGTGGGACACTGAACAAACAGAGTAGTTAACCGCTCGATGGAGCACTACTGTCGAATCGAGTTGGTGCTAATTGGAGTTTTATTTTTTCACCAGTACACTCTCCCCAATGTGCTTTTTTCGGTCGATAATTGAGTGAGTCATTTAACTGATTGGTTCGTGTTGAAATGTTTTTTTTTTGCTTTTATCTTACTCTTTGGAGCCGGAGGGTCATATATGATCCCAACATAAAATCGACTGTATAAATTCACACATTTAATAGAAAAGAACACTGTTCTCGACAAAGTTTTTGCAAATTGAATCATCCATTAGGGAAAATTGGGAATATTTGTATTTGAGACTTTATTGACAACCTAGACCATCCTGGACACCATGAAGTTTGGAGTAACGAAATAATTGACATACCAGTTATTTTAAAAGCTGAATTTGGATATGAGTTACGTTCACATGTATTCATTTAACCTTTGTCAAGAGTATCAAAAGGTGTTTTATATTCTGGGATGTTCTAGGTGCTCCAAACTGTCCTACAAATCTACAAGAATAATTTTAAGTGTTTGCACCATAAATAATAGCATTGCATAATCTGCTGGGATCCGTGAAGCTCTTGAAGTCCATAATACCATTTATAGACACTATAGCGATATTCCAGGTTAGCCGAACTACCTTGGAGTCCAGAACTTCTTGTCTACACTCGTAACAGTAGGCATGTCTGTTATACTGTTGTCTGTTGCATAACCGCAGTTATTTGATCAATCTGGAGACTACTAGATATTATCAAAAACCTTTGGGACATTCAGGGTCGTCCAAACTGTCCTATAATAAAGTTCTTCAAATCTACAAAAATAAATTTATGTGTTTTCGCCATAAACAATAGCATTGCATATTTTGCTGGGATCCGTGAAGCTCTGGGATCATTTAGAGACACTATAGGGATATTTCAGATTAATGAGAGTTCAGAACTTCAGCTCTAAACTCGTAACAGTAGCCATATCTGATATACTGAGTAACGCAAGGAGCAACGTTGCGTAATCAATTGCGGTTATTGGACCAACCTAAAGTCTACCAGATATTATTAAAAACCTCGTCCAACTGTCCTGAAGTTGATCACTCGAAAATAACTGTAGTTATTCCCACAACGAACTATAACGATACACATAGAACTGTAATCTGTAATCTGTAATCCCTCTGGCATTTCAGGAGTCATTCCAAGATACTTTTTCATCCGTGTAGCTGCCGGCTTAGAATAGCCACGGTGTGTCTGGTAGAACAAATTTATTACAAAAAAATGGGCATCGCTAATTTTTACGCTACGTGAAAGTTGACGCTACCAGCTTTCATTCAAGCCCAACATCGAAATATTCCATCGGGGGAACTTTTTCATACAAAAATTGGGTATGTTTGTTAAGTAGAAATAGGGATTAATTTGGAACCGTGCATTTTGTATGGGGAAAAACAGTATTCTGAAAAAGTTGTTCGGGATCCCTCGGGGGATTTTTTTGAGGGACCCTGCAAATGAAAGCTGAAAGCCTCTATTTTGGAATGGCGAAAAATTTGACGATGCCCATTTTTTTGTTATAAACTTTTCCCATACACACGCCGTGTAGCGCTACGGACCACCTGTTCCGGGGGTAAAAGTCCACCAAACAGGTAACCCCAATTCAAGGTGTCAGAGGCGACCCGTGCTGAGGGATGAATGATTGAGGGGGTTTAAAATATGCTCGATCTTTAACGGAGCCCGTAGCGTGGGAAGATCGCCTTTTTGGGTTACGTTGCGGAAAAAGATCTACCAAAACGAATCCCAGTCCTAACTGCTTCCAACTAGTGGAACAGCATAACTTAGTAATCAAAGGAAAACACTTTGGTCCTTATTACAATTCAAACTTTGTTGAAAGTGACAAATGGATTAGTATTCCTAATCTTTTATTCGGTGTTCACTAGTTTGAAACAGTAAGGACTAGGGATCCGAAGCATGGTCAATATCGGTATCATTTCTTGACTTTATTGTTAGGAGATCCGATTTTGACTGAAAAGGAGCGTGTTCAAAGCGGAACCTATCAATCAGAATCCTCCCTTGCAGTTAAGTTGAAAATGGCTACTGTAACAAAACCGAATACTTTATAACTTCCCAATGGCGATGAAGTAATACGACATGCACGATACAAAGGACACGGAATATACCACAATAGATCAAATTTTGATCGCAGTGGTTTATGTTCCGAACAAAAAAAAGATACTTTTGAGGTATTCCAGATCAACCAAGCTATTCCGAAGACGATAACTTCAGCTATACACTTGTGATAATAGCTTTTGCCACTTCTTTAAGCAGTGTTACATAATCAAATGTATTTACCTTCCTTACGGTAATGGAGCTTAGTTGATAAAAATAACCCCTGGTGATTTCGTTTTGGGTAGTTACGTTACGCAACCAAACAGGATGGATGAACTTCCTCACTCTCAAGGGTCAGTCTATGATAGTTTTATAATAATTTCCTATCAATATGCTCAGCTACTGTAAAGCTGGAAGCGTTGACCGTGTTTACATCCAACGACAACGCAGGGCATGCCAGTTCACTGACGATTGGTCGCACAGAAGGATACCTGGTTTGTAGTCGTCGTGGTGGCAGCTTACTAGGTTTGATCTAAGCCCGTGGGACGTTATCGGGTCCCTTGTAAGGTAGAGCGGAAGAGAAAGAAGAAGGCGAATCCGCAGGTAGAAGTGCAGGATGCCAAGCCAAGGCGTAGGAGGGCAGGTGCCAGGCGCGAGAAAGGCGACGCTATCGTCATCAAGACGGAACAGTCTAAGTACTTGGACGTCTTGAAGACGATGCGAAGCGACGCCAAGCTTGAGGGTCTTGGAGCCGACGTACGCAATATTAGACGTACTCGTACGGGCGAGATGATCCTGGAGCTGAAGCGCCAGAAGGAACACAAGGGCGCCGCCTACAAGAGGCTGGCAGAAGAGGTCCTTGGTGAAGGTGTGCAGGTGAGGGCTCTGACACACGAGGCGACTCTGAAGGTCAAAGACATTGACGAGATCACCGAAGTGGAGGAGCTCGTCACGGCGCTGCGGCAACAGTGCGACGTGCAGGTGGCCGCCGCAGCTGTTAAGCTACGGAGAGGGCCAGCAGGGACACAGATAGCCATGGTTCAGCTACCTGTGGCGGATGTTAAAAAGTCCGTTAAAGTATGGAATATAAAGGTGGGCTGGTGTGTATGTCACCTGACATTCCACGAGCCACCAGAGGTTTGCTTCAGGTGTCTGGAACCAGGACACAAGTCGTGGGACTGCAAAGGCCCTGACAGGCGCAAACTGTGTAGGCGATGCGGCGCTGAAGGTCATAAGGCCCAAAGCTGCACGAGTCCGCCATCTGCATGATCTGTACCGGGAAATCCTCGAAAAAAAGACATCCAATGGGTGGTCCAGGGTGCCCGGCCTTCAAGAAAGCCGCAGTGAACAACAAATCACAGTGCAGGTAACGCAGCTGAACCTGAACCACTGTGATGCGGCTCAGCAACTGCTTTGTCAGGCGGTTTCTGAGTGGGAGACGGATATCGCCATCATTTCGGATCCATACCGAGTACCCGCCGGCAACGGCAACTGGGCCTCGGATGGGACCAGGAAAATGGCGGCGATATGGACGACGGGTAAATACCCCGTGCATGAGTTGGTGTCTACTACCTACGAGGGCTTCGTGGTCGCAAAAGTAAACGGGGTCTTCTTCTGTAGCTGTTATGCGCCTCCGCGGTGGCCGATCGAGCGGTTCACGCAAATGCTGGACCGCTTAACGACCGTGTTAACAGAGCGAAGGCCGGTGGTAATAGCGGGTGACTTTAATGCCTGGGCTGTGGAATGGGGAAGCCGTTTCACGAACCAGCGGGGTCAGATCCTGCTAGAAACACTGGCCATCTTAGATCTCGACTTGGCTAACGTCGGTACCAAGAGTACCAATAGTCGAAACGGAGCGGAGTCAATTATTGTCGTGACCTTTTGTAGTCCTGGCCTAACAAGTAGTTCGAACTGGAGAGTAGATGATGGCTACACTCACAGCGACCACCTGGCGGTTCGCTACAGTATCGACTTCAACAACAGCAGACAGCGGATAGAAGAAGAGGCGGCTAGGCCAAGGCCAAGCCCTCGTAGGTGGAAGACATCATACTTCGACGAAGAGGTATTTAGGGAAGCGCTCCGCCATGAGCGAAACTTAATCGGTTTAGACGGCGACGAGCTGGTAGTGGTGCTCTCACGTGCGTGTGATGCGACCACGCCTAGGCGAGTCCACCCTAGAAATGGGAGGCCACCGGCTTACTGGTGGACCGACGCGATTGCGGACCTGCGCCGCGCCTGCCTACGGGCTAAGCGGCGGATGCAGCGAGCACGATCAGAGGAAGAGCGAAACGAACGGCGGGTGGTGTTCGCCGCTGCAAAAGCCGCGCTCAAGATCGAGATAAGAGCAAGCAAAAAGGCCTGCTTTGAGGGTCTCTGTCAGAGTGCCAATACGAACCCGTGGGGTGACGCCTACAGGATCGTTATGGCCAAGACGAGAGGTGTGATGGCTCCTACAGAGCAATCTCCAGAGATGTTGGAGGGGATCATTGGAGGACTTTTTCCGCGTCATGATCCTAGTCCTTGGCCTGCTTTCGTAGGACAGCCGGGGACTGGGGCTGGCGATGAAGAAAGGGTCACCGATGTGGAACTTGTGGGGATAGCTAAGTCCCTTAGCGTAGGTAAGGCCCCAGGTCCGTACGAAGTTCCAAACCTGGCCTTAAAAGTAGCTATTGCAGAGGCTCCCGAGATGTTCAGGTCTGCTATGCAGAAATGCCTGGACGAGGGAGTTTTCCCAGAAGCTTGGAAGAGGCAGAGCCTGGTACTATTGCCAAAGGCGGAGAAACCAACCGGAGACCCGTTGGCATATAGACCAATATGCTTGATTGACACGGCGGGGAAGGTGCTCGAAAAGATCATCCTCAATAGAATGTTGAGATTCACTGAGGGCGTAAATGGTCTTTCGAGCAACCAGTATGGCTTCCGGAAGGGGAGGTCCACCGTAGACGCTATCTTGTCGGTTACAAAAACCGCCGAGAAAGCACTGGAGCCTAAGAGGAGGGGAATTCGCTTCTGCGGTGTAGTGACTCTGGATGTAAGGAATGCATTTAATAGCGCCAGTTGGGCTGCTATTGCCGATGCGCTCTTGCGTCTGGGGATACCGGAGTACTTTTACAAGATTCTCGGAAGCTACTTCCAGAACCGCGTACTAGTTTACGGGTCGGAAGTGCTTTCACATAACCTCAGGAGTCCCGCAAGATTCCATCCTGGGTCCGGTGTTATGGAATGTCATGTACGACGAGGTGTTGAGATTAGAGTACCCAGTGGGAGTGGTGATTGTCGGATTTGCCGACGATATTACGCTCGAACTAAACGGTGAAACGATCGAGGAGGTAAAATTGACTACCAACCACTCGATCAAGGTTGTGGAGACGTGGATGCGGTCCAGGAAACTGGAGCTGGCTCACCACAAGACAGAGGTGACGGTTGTTAACAACATGCAGTCGGCGCAACAGACGGAGATCAGTGTTGGAGAGTGCACTATCCTGTCAAAGCGATCTGTCAAACACTTGGGCGTGATGATCGACGATAAGCTTACCTTCGGTAGCCACGTCGATTATGCCTGTAAAAGAGCCTCCACAGCTATTGCGCAACTGTCCCGAATGATGTCCAATAGCTCTGCGGTGTACGCCAGTAAGCACAAGCTTCTGGATAGTGTTGCTACGTCCATACTTAGGTATGGCGGCCCGGCGTGGGGTACCGCGCTAAGTACTGAATGCTACCGACGGAAGCTTGAAAGTACTTACAGGCTTATGTGCCTGAGGGTTGCGAGCGCGTACCGTACTGTATCACACGAAGCTCTCTGCGTCATTACTGGTATGGTGCCTATCAGCATTCTTATCAGTGAGGACATGGAGTGCTTCGAAATGCGCGGCTCAAGAGGCATACGCAGGACTGTCAGGATGGCCTCTATGGTCAAATGGCAGCGCGCGTGGGACAGTTCCACCAAAGGAAGGTGGACCCATAGGTTGATACCGAGGGTAGATAGTTGGATCAATAGGCGCCATGGGGAAGTTACATTCCACCTGACACAGGTCCTTACATCCTACACCGTTTCGGGCATGCGGATTCTCCCGAATGCCCAGTGTGCAATGGTTTAGAGGAAACGGCGGAACACGTTTTGTTCGTGTGCCCGCGTTTTCGCACAATGCGTAACCGCATGCTTGCCTCATGCGGGGAGGACACAACTCCGGACAACTTGGTCAAGAGAATGTGTATTGTGTAGGGATGAGATTAGCTGGAATGCCGTTTCAACGGCTATCACCCATATCGTCTGGGAGCTACAGAGGAGGTGGCGCGTGGACTCGGAGAATGGCTAGTCCAGATGCAGTACAAGAGGTGGTCCAGGGGTTCGAAGTCGGCTTCGTAGGTCATACCGGTGCCCTGTAGCGATTAAGTGGCCGCGGAGAGGAAGTCCCGTTAGCGGTGCTGTCGTGGCGTCAGTCTACTGGGTTGGATCCGAGCCCGCGGTTGGAAAGGGGTCCCCGGCAAGGGTCGGGGTAGATGAGATCCTGCTGTCTGCAACCTTCGGGTGCATCTGATAGGGCCTGAAGGGTAGTGATACACTTCCTTACGGGCAGGTCAGATCGGTCATGTCGGTACCAAGAGTACCTTTAGTCGAAACGGAGCGGAGTCAATTATTGACGTGACCTTTTGTAGTCCTGGCCTAACAAGTAGTTCGAACTGGAGAGTAGATGATGGCTACACTCACAGCGACCACCTGGCGGTTCGCTACAGTATCGACTACAATAACAGCAGACAGCGGATAGAAGAAGAGGCGGCTAGGCCAAGGCCAAGCCCTCGCAGGTGGAAGACATCATACTTCGACGAAGGGGTATTTAGGGAGGCGCTCCGCCGTGAGCGAAACTTAATCGGTTTAGACGGCGACGAGCTGGTAGCGGTGCTCTCACGTGCGTGTGATGCGACCATGCCTAGGCGAGTCCACCCTAGAAATGGGAGGCCACCGGCTTACTGGTGGACTGACGCAATTGCGGACCTGCGCCGCGCCTGCCTACGGGCTAGGCGGCGGATGCAGCGAGCACGATCAGAGGAAGAGCGAAACGAACGGCGGGTGGTGTTCGCCGCTGCAAAAGCCGCGCTTAAGACCGAGATAAGAGCAAGCAAAAAGGCCTGCTTTGAGGGTCTCTGTCAGAGTGCCAATACGAACCCGTGGGGTGACGCCTACAGGATCGTTATGGCCAAGACGAGAGGTGTGATGGCTCCTACAGAGCAATCTCCAGAGATGTTGGAGGGGATCATTGGAGGACTTTTTCCGCGTCATGATCCTAGTCCTTGGCCTCCTTTCGTAGGACAGCCGGGGACTGGGGCTGGCGATGAGGAGAGGGTCACCGATGTGGAACTTGCGGGGATAGCTAAGTCCCTTAGCGTAGGTAAGGCCCCAGGTCCGGACGGAGTTCCGAACCTGGCCTTAAAAGTAGCTATTGCAGAGGCTCCCGAGATGTTCAGGTCTGCTATGCAGAAATGCCTGGACGAGGGAGTTTTCCCAGAAGCTTGGAAGAGGCAGAGCCTGGTACTATTGCCAAAGGCGGGGAAACCACCCGGAGACCCGTCGGCATATAGACCAATATGCTTGATTGACACGGCGGGGAAGGTGCTCGAAAAGATCATCCTCAATAGAATGTTGCGGTTCACCGAGGGCGAAAATGGTCTTTCGAGTAACCAGTACGGCTTCCGGAAGGGGAGGTCCACCGTAGACGCTATCTTGTCGGTTACAAAAACCGCCGAGAAAGCACTCGAGCCTAAGAGGAGGGGAATTCGCTTTTGCGCGGTAGTGACTCTGGATGTAAGGAATGCGTTTAATAGCGCCAGCTGGTCTGCTATTGCCGATGCGCTCTTGCGTCTGGGGATACCGGAGTACCTGTACAAGATTCTCGGAAGTTACTTTCAGAATCGTGTACTAGTCTACGACACGGAGGTGGGTCGGAAGTGCTTTCACATAACCTCAGGAGTCCCGCAAGGTTCCATCCTGGGTCCGGTGTTATGGAATGTCATGTACGACGAGGTGTTGAGGTTGGAGTATCCAGTGGGAGTGGTGATTGTCGGATTTGCCGACGACATTACGCTCGAAGTCTACGGTGAAACGATCGAGGAGGTAAAGTTGACTACCAACCACTCGATCAAGGTTGTGGAGGCGTGGATGCGGTCCAGGAAACTGGAGCTGGCTCACCACAAGACAGAGGTGACGGTTGTTAACAACCTGAAGTCGGAGCAGCAGACGGAGATCAGTGTAGGAGACTGTACTATCCTGTCAAAGCGCTCCGTCAAACACTTGGGCGTGATGATCGACGATAAGCTTACCTTCGGTAGCCACGTCGATTATGCCTGTAAAAGAGCCTCCACAGCTATTGCGGCACTGTCCCGGATGATGTCCAATAGCTCTGCGGTGTACGCCAGTAAGCGCAAGCTTCTGGCTAGTGTTGCTACATCCATACTTAGGTATGGCGGCCCGACGTGGGGCACCGCGCTAAGTACTAAATGCTACCGACGGAAGCTGGAAAGTACTTACAGGCTTATGTGCCTGAGGGTTGCGAGCGCGTACCGTACCGTGTCACACGACGCTCTCTGCGTCATTACTGGTATGGTGCCTATCAGCATTCTTATCAGTGAGGACATGGAGTGCTTCGAAATGCGCGGCACAAGAGGCATACGCAGGACTGTCAGGATGGCCTCTATGGTCAAATGGCAGCGCGCGTGGGACAGTTCCACCAAAGGAAGGTGGACCTATAGGTTGATACCGAGGGTAGATAGTTGGATTAATAGGCGCCATGGGGAAGTCACATTCCACCTGACACAGGTCCTTACAGGTCATGGTTGCTTCCGACAGTATCTACACCGTTTCGGGCATGCGGATTCTCCCGAATGCCCAGTGTGCAATGATTTAGAGGAAACGGCGGAACACGTTTTATTCGTGTGCCCGCGTTTTCGCACAATGCGTGACCGCATGCTTGCCACATGCGGGGAGGACACAACTCCGGACAACTTGGTCCAGAGGATGTGTAGGGATGAGTTTGGCTGGAACGCCGTTTCAACGGCTATTACCCACATCGTCTGGGAGCTACAGAGGAGGTGGCGCGTGGACTCGGAGAATGGCTAGTCCAGATGCAGTACAAGAGGTGGTCCAGGGGTTCGGAGTCGGCTTCGTAGGTCATACCGGTGCCCTGCGGTCGAAATCGACCCTTACAACGATTAAGTGGCCGCGGAGAGGAAGTCCCGGTAGCGGTGCTGTCGTGGCGTCGGTCTACTGGGTTGGATCCGAGCCCGCGGTTGGAAAGGGGTCCCCGGCAAGGGTCGGGGTAGGTGAGATCCTGCTGTCTGCAACCTACGGGTGCATCTGATAGGGCCTGAAGGGTAGTGATACCCTTCCTTTGTGGGCAGGTCAGATCGGGTTGCACGTGGGCATCAGTTCTTGATGTCCGCTCAGCAGTAGGGCGCGGGCGGGGTTGACCCTGCCCGCCTTCCGAGGACAAAGGGAGTGGCGAGGACCACTCGGGAAACTGGCTAAGCGCCAGCATGCTACCGTGATGGACTCTCCAAAGCGAGTCATCGATGTTCGTTGCTGCAGGCTACGCAGCTAACCTTGTGGGTGCGATGTGCACTAGCCCCTCTCTGAAGCAATACCTTCTTGGTGGTTCCGGAGAGACGTAGGGTTTGGCGACCATAGGAATGGTTTAGTGGGTACGAGGAGAGAGTAGTCCTGGATTTTACTTTTGTTGTAGAAGACGGCCTGTCAGACCTACACTACCCTAACCTTCTGTTAGGGTGTCTGTTGAGCAGATTATCCCCCTATGGTTTAGAAGGAAAAAAAAAAAAAAAAAAGGTCAGATCGGTTTCTTTATGTCTGCCAAGCAGTTGGGCGCGGGCGGGGTTGACCCTGCCCGCCTTCCGAGGACAAAGGGAGTGGCGAGGACCAAATGGGAAACTGGCTAAGCGCCAGCATGTTACCGTGATGGACTCTCCAGAGCGAGTCATCGATGTTCGTTGCTGCTAGGCTACGGCAGCTAACCTTGAGGGTGCGATATGCAATAGCCCCTCTCTGAAGCAATACCTTCTTGGTGGTTCCGGAGAGACGTAGGGTTTGGCGACCATAGGAATGTGTTTTAGTGGGTCGAGGAGAGAGTAGTCCTGGCTTTTACTAATGTTGTAGAAGACGGCCTTAACCCCACACTAACCTAACCTTCCTGTTTGGGTGTCTTTTGAGTAGATTTATCCCCCTATGGTTTAGATGAAAAAAAAAGGTCCAGGATTGGTGAAGACTCCCTACGTCCTTCAGAAGTGAAAGCGGATAGGGCCTATAGGTCAAACTGTGGTGGACACAGTATAAGTTCTTGATATTGTGAGTGCATCGGAAATGCAGGCATTGTGATGTGGTGAGAACACTTGAGATGTTGACAATACGCCGGCACCATACTTTTTTTTACGTGACCATTACTTTTTATTCTTTAATCACTTAACCTTATTTACAGCTCTATTGTTCACAAGGGCACTGCGTGAGCGATTCCAATTGGAAGCTGTACATACACTTTGTACAGCGCCTAAATGTATTCTATTTCTAATTGTACTACATCGAACTGGTGGCCGTTGCGCTGCTTTCACTTTCTATCGTATCATGGTAAAATGATGAGCTCGAGGATGTTGATGTGTGGCTTGTTGGTTGTTCATGTTTCCAGTCCGATGGGGGGTCCATGGACTTATCCACCGATGAACCGAATTCATCGCGGTCCGAGAATTTTGACACTAGAGCGGGGCCGTTCCAATCAGAATTGAACAATTCTGATTGGAACAGACCCCGCTCTAGTGTCAAAATTCTCGGACCGCGATGAATTCGGCTCATCGGTGGATAAGTCCATTATGGGTTGCCGTTCGCCGATGTCCAAGTATCCGGGTTCATTTGAGCCATGAGCTTAGAAGAGGGTCAGTGTCAGTTGCTCTCAGGGGGGGAAGAGCAACTGACGAAAGTACCGGGACTGGTATCGAACCCATGACCATCTGCTTATGAAGCAAACGTGTAGCCACTATGCCACGGACCCCGGCATCATACTTTGTTGTCCTTCAGAAAAGCAAGTCACGAAGTCCGTAGCTTAAAGATTAGAAAGCTAACTTCGAGGGTATGAACTGCACTAGTCATTCTTCGGAAAAAGTACGAATTTCCCAAATGGAGGAGAATGTGCCTCTGGAGCTACTGAGGTTGGGAAAGCAGTCTCTTCTCCCTCGTTGGCGTCGGAGTTGGACGAGGCACCATCACCGCTAGATAGATTCATTAGGTTTTTAAAGACTGCCCATGGATACAAGGAACCGGATCTTGCGGGACCATCAAAAGCCTTTTTAAGCAAATTGCGTCCAAGTGCTGTTGAAGGCCTGGAGTTCATGACTGTGTTTTGAGATCTGAAATATTATTCTATTCAATGCAACATACTGCAACTGTAGACTATTTCATTTCGATCGGATTCCACTACTGTTATATAATGACAAATATATCTAGGTAATACAATTATTCAATTTCTGCCATTTCTGACTTTTCCCTTTTGCAGAAACTCGTCGCGGCTGTAACGGCAGAACCCAGAAGAAATGTGACAAGAAACCGATTCTAATCCAATTTGTTCACCGTGCACCGAGTGAGAAACATCCAACCAAGCGCACGGGGAAAAGTGCGCGCGTGTGAGTGCACCGTGTGTAATAAAAAAAAAAAAGAAATAACGGAAAGTAATCCCATCCAAGCGGCATTACTGCCGTCCGGGTGACAGTGAGTGCCCTGCCAGCAGCCATCATAAAAATGAAGCAAACGGTGATTCTATTCATAATCGGCTGCACCGTGCTGGGCGCTGCCTTCGCCGGTGGCAGCCAGAATGCGGCCAACGGTGGTGGTGACCCTGCCCCGGGTCGATCCCCCGGGCCGCCCGGTGTTATGCAGCTGTCGAACGCCGACCACGGTGAGCCCCTGCCGGGCGAAACGCCGACCTACATCGTAACCAAAGATGACAGCGGCGGCGGCGACGGCGGCGAGAATCGTTCACCGTTGACGTCGAACGACGTTCTGGATTCACCGCCCGACGAAGAGGAGGAGCAGGTGGACAAAGTCCGCGGTGGAGGTGATGATTTGGAACCGTTCGTAGGTGACGTCAGCAGTGAATCGTCCAGTAGCAGCGTTCTGCTGGCTGCTTCCCGGGAGGAAAGTGATGTAGTGGTGGGAGCTGGGGAAGGGGAACAACTCCAAAGCGAGAACCAATTGGGTGGACCCGACGAGGAAGGTGAAGAAGGTGAGGGTGGTGGTGAAAAGGAGGAAGAGGGGCAACCAGCAACGCCAGGGATTGGACCTTGCTCGAGGAGTATCGAGGATTATCTGAAGCCAGACGATAAGATTGTACGGGTTGACAAGGACAAGGCTGTCGACGGCGAGACGCACCTGCAGGTTCACGTTGTCCATGACGTGTTTGACACCGCTAATGGAATTGTTCCGGGCATTGTGTATCGAGGTAAGTGGAACATAGTTTTATCTCTAAGGGGTGGGAAGGATAAGAAGCGCTTTATGAAGCCTTGATTTTTGAATAAAATAAATAAGTATGAACGATATTCCAATTACTATCGCAACTCATAGGTATGGGTAAACGAACAAGGATGTTTTGAATTACCTGATAAAAGTTTGTTTTTTTTTTAGATTTTTTTGGATTCGTATACATTATTTAGTATCTAACAATACTTCAAAAGTTATGTTACGGGTAAAAATCTATGGATTCAGAGATTCTTGAAGGTTCGCTTTAAATAGTTAATCAAAAATGGAAATTGCAATCAATAATTTGAACTTATTCATTATTCCAATGTAAAAAATACTATCTATTGTCCAGAAGAACCTTTATTGGAAGTATGCAGAAAATCTTCAGTGCATTCTTTAAGGAATATGAAGAGAGTGCAGAGGCCAATGAAGTGAGGATTCTGAACAAATATTTTGCGGGGTAGCTTAGGAGGATCTGACAGAAAAGAAATCAGAGGATTCTTTGGAGAATATTCAGAAAGCGGCGAATTACTATCTATAAACTATGTGCTGCATAATTGATCGAACAAACGCCTGACACCGTCGCAATCCCCTATGCCCCTGTAACTCTCCGAAACACCTTGGAACGCCCTGGAACTTTTCTGAAAGTGCTTGCAACACTTTGGAACAACAATTGCCCTTCTGAAACTCTCTAGATATCAAGGAACATCCTGCCCAACAAACAATCACTCATTTTACAAGGACCTTTACGACGAATTGATTCAGCATGATGCTGAATAACATTTGTATAATTTTCAGGCACAACCTTTGTTCGGGTTTTGTTCACACAAATTTGGAAAAACTATTGAGCAGTGTTGTGTAACAACTGAACTGTTTGTTGATAAATCGTTTTACAACTATTTAGTAAAGCTGTTATTCAGCTTGAGCAAAAATGATTTAAATTAAATAAAATGCAAAATTTTTCAATTTCCACGAGAGTTCATGATTAGAACTTAATGCTGTGAACAAATATTGTGATATAATAACTACACATAAATTTACCTAAATCCAGATTCGAACTCGAGACCCGTCCATTGCCAGCCGCATGCCTTCCTATCTGCGCCATCCTAGAGATGATAAATTGCAGCGTCAAATCAAAACATGAACTTCCCGTGGTTTAATAATGATCAGACTTCGACTCCTGTTCAGCAGTGGTAAATTAGCACAGACATTAGTCCTGTTCAACGACGTAGGTTGAACTTGCTCGAAGTTGTTGCATCCTACTCTTACCCATTTGTCAACAAACGGGAAATAGCGGGATGGAGCAAGTTCGAGCAAGTTCAACCTACGTCGTTGAACAGAACTATTATGGTTAACGACTGAGCAACAGATTAGTTCAGCTGTTGTTCAGTATAAAAAAACAAGTGTTTTTCATCATGTGCTCTGAGTCGAAGTATGATGAAACGAAAGCGCTTATTTGACTTGTGAAAAACACAGTATACAGATACATGTGCTAATTTTTACATTAACTTAACAAGAAGCATAAAAAAGTCTTGTTAAACTATGTTGTAAAGGAATTACTGCGAGTCGAACAAAAATCTTATTAAACGCTTAAAAAGTGTTTTAAATTATCATTGTTAATACCAATACGAAAAGTTGAACATTGGCGACCTTTTCAATTGAAATAGCATTTGTACAGTAATGTGTACAGCATAATTTTAGTTCAGCTATAATTACTATTATAAAGCAACAATTCAGCATGCATGCTTATTTGCGACTGGCGATTGTTAGTTGGGTGAAACTCACTGGAATATCCCTTTAACTTCTAAAAAACTCTTGGAATGCTCTTGAAATCCGCAAGAGTACTCTAGGAACGTCCAAGAAATCCTTTGGAACACTAGAAGCTCTTTTTAAATCTTAGAAATCCTATGGAACCTCCTGAAGCTCCTTGAAATTTATTTATTAATTTATTTATTCGTCGTCAATCATATGTAGACCATTTGTTACATTTATGTTTTCTTAACCTAACATTATTTTTTAGTAACGAATTACATTAAATTGTCTCTTAACACTTAAACTACTGAGGGGTAAAAACTCCCGCGAACTACCAAGGGTCCAAAAAAAGTCAGGCCATACAACTACATGTTCTCTCTCTCTCTTCTTGGCGTAACGTCCTCAATGGGACAAAGCCTGCTTCTCAGCTTAGTGTTCTATGAGCACTTCCACAGTTTTTAACTGAGAGCTTCCTCTGCCAATGACCATTTTGCATGCGTATATCGTGTGGCAGGCACGAAGATACTCTATGCCCAAGGAAGTCAAGGAAATTTTCTTTACGAAAAGATCCTGGACCGACCGGGAATCGAACCCGTCACCCTCAGCATGGTCATGCTGAATACCCGTGCGTTTACCACAACTACATGTTATAGCTTTAAATTTTGTTTTATTGACTGTTTTGTATAAAACTTATGGTATTTTTTAGCTTTTCGAGTAAAATAAATTAAGTGTGTCGTGAAAACGTCACTATTACTCATCAAGAACGTCCAGTACGCTTTCACGAATAATTTAATGGCAAAAAACTACTTTGCATTGTAAGCCATTATTTTTGTTAACCACTTTGCGTGAAAAATGTGGTACTTTCGTTATTCTTGAGTGAATCAAATTTTGAGTGTGATGAAAACATCACTACTATTCTTCAAGTATGTCCTCCAAACTGCTACGAACATTTCAAGGCTAAAAAATACATGTTATTGTTTTAAATTTAGTTTTGTTGACTACTTTGTGTAAAAGTATGGAATTTTCGTAGTTTGTCCGGTAAAACAAAATAAGAGTGTAATTAGAACATTTTCATTGTTCATCAAAAATGTCGAGTACAATCCAACGAACAATTTAAGACCAAAAAAAACTACAGTGGGATTCCGATTTTGGCATGCTCCATTTTTGGCATGTTCCGATTTTGGCACCCCCCGAATTTGGCAACAAACGGTTCCGTTTTTGGCAACATTTTTCAGATGTTTTAAAAATGTATCAAATATCGATAAACAATTCCTCTAATTCCAATTTAGGCTCCTATAACGGATTTCTTGCTATACTGGCATTCGTACAAAGGAACCAGCCCACTAATGTATGCCACACTGCCGTTCTACGCATAATTGTCCCATGTTATATGGGATTTCCATATAACATGGGACAATTGGGCGTAGAACGGCAGCACACATATCCTCAATTCGGCTTATGATGCAAGAGTCTGTGCTATATATCATTTGTATGCAAGGTGCACAAAACCGACTAGGTTCTTCGATGTTCATGTAGGGTCTAAAACCATTTGGGCAGGAGCACTTATTTTGGGCACTTGCTGCTATAACTCAGTCAATTTCAAACCGATTGACTTGAATTTTTGAACATAGCTAGATCCTGTGCGTATCTGATCGTGTCTCAAAAATCAAGTCAATCGGTTCAAAATTGACTGAGTTATAGCAGCAAGTGCCCAAAATAGGTGCTCCTGCCCAAATGGTCCCAGACCCTATGTCTTTTGCCTTTCAGTTTCTCATGCATTTATAATCAGTTAATTTCCCTCTAGGACTAGTACGTTATCAGTTGCCATGTACAGAGTCGGGGATAATTTTGCTGACACTGATAGCTTCGATACTGCATTCTTTTCAACTTTCAACGGTAGAACGATGAACACGTGGTATTTTTTATTGTCGTTGTTACTGTTGTTTATCAGTCCTAAGAGAGTGGAGTATACTACTATAGTCATGGGGTGTTATCCAATTCTCGAGGGCGTATCTGCAATGATCAATTTCTTTTCATCGATCTTCTCTTCAGTTAATAACTTGACCGGCAAAGCATTTTCGGTGGTTTTTGTTGTTGTTGATGCTAGGCCTAGTCGTCCTTTATCGAAAATTTCGGTGCATTATGCACCGAGAGACCGAACATTGATATTTCCCGGAATTATCCGAAGAGAAAATCGACGAAGAGAAATCGATCATTGTAGATACACTCGTATGATACTAAGCGCGAGAATTATCCTTTCGTTGGAGCAGTTGCATAGAGAAGGGACGATAGATTGATTCTTTTCGGTTTAACATTCATTCCCTAACAAAGCGAACGTGTTGTCCTTACCCGGTCAACCAGTGAGAGATTTTCGATGTCGATCGATATCGATTTGTTTTGAAACGATGGCGATCGCTATCGACAGATAAAGAACTATAAAGAAAATCAGAATCTGTTTGATAGGGTTAGAACACGAGGATCCGCAAAGGGAGATTTTTCTGTAGAGAATTTTGTAGAAGATTGTTTTGAGAGAATTCTTTCATGATCTTTATGGCTTATTGTTATGATTGGTCAATAATTTAGCACTTTAGAATGAGTGAGGCTGTATGAAGAATAGAGGAGGTTAAAAATTATAATATTGACGTGATGTACGTTTCCTGGAATATTTCTCGCGTTTAGTATCATACAGGCGTATCTGCAATGATCGATTTCTCTTCATCGATTTTCTCTTTGGATTATTCCGGTAAACACGACCAATATTCGGATAATCTCTCGGTGTGTTTAGATAAAGGACGACTAGGACTAGCATCTAAAACAACAAAAACAAGCGAAAATGATTTGCAGACGAAGTTATTGAGCAAAGAGAAAATCGATGAAGAGAAATCGATCATTGTAGATACGCCTGTATGATACTAAGCATGAGATTTGAAAAGCTATTGACTTCTGGAGGATTTTTAAAAAGTTTGAATTTCATTAAATGCTTCAACGATTCCTTGTGAACTTTGTTATTTCTCTGACACTGAGGATTTTGCCAATGAAACAAGCTGGTGAGCGAAATCCAAGGGACATCGCGTGAAAATTTACTCCAATATAAGAAATCATCTTCAAGCAACTACTCATTCAAATTTTATAAATTGATAAAAAAAACTTCAGAAATTTCACTAAACGCAGTTCGTTAGAAGTCAAAACTTTTTCAGAATTTCTTAGGCGAAGTCTTCAAGAAATTGTTCTAATGTCTCTGTCAGGAACCCAATGGCAAAGATCTGATTTGAGCATTCTAATTTGTTTCTTCTTCATGCAGAATTCGGCCATTGAATTCAACAGGAACATAACATGAAATTTACTCTAAGAATGTTATCAAAACTTCCATTGAAGTTTTGATAACATTCTTAGAGTAAATTACATTTAACATCCCCCGTCTTGCTGATTACTCTTTTCTGATTTCTCAATAAATTTAAATTAAATTTTCAAATAAGTTCATCCGAGGCTCCGAAGATTTTATTAATTTTCTCAGGATTTCTAAATGTTTTGCGGAATGATCTTTATCTAGTGCTCAGTGTTATGAATCATTTAGTCAGAATAGCCCATTGCCTTTTTCCAAGAATTCCAAAGAATTTATAGGAATTTACACATGATATTTGCTGAGAAAAATGTCCATACACAAGATTTATTTTTCAGGACCACCTACAGAAATGTGTTTAGAGTATAAAATATGCTAAAATATCAATAAGATATTTCGATCAGAATTTCTCCAAACTTTCTCAAACTTTATGATTTTCTTTCCTGACAAATAAGATGGTAATGTTTCTAAACCATATTTAAATGCAAGCAAAACTGAACGCAAATTTTTTCTACAGCTGATTAATTAATCTTCTGTTTGAAAAACAAATAAACTTTACCGTGTTCAAGCGATGGTTGTACAGACTGAACAAGCACTAACATTAGGTAACGGATAACACACATAACACTCAGTAGCCCATTGGAGAATTTTCCATTTGACGAAAACGTTTTCACGACTGGAGCGGGAATCGAATCAAACTCAAAGGTTTACGAAACGTCTAGACGACTGACGCCACCAGCCGACCGGCTGCAAAGTCCACATAATTCTTTAAGAAGCAGTGAAAATCAAAAGTCAACATAAAAATTGATCACATGCTTTTGAGGCGTTAACGCCACTAATGCGGTATGAATTCCACAAAGGACATTTATGAATATATTTCAAATAGTATTTATACTGTTTCAAAAAAGAAATGACTATTCCTAGTTACACACATCAGGAAATTTGATTTTAACGATTTATTCATTTGAAGCATTGTAAGGAGACGAGAAAGTGCCATACGGAAAAGTCATTAAACTTGTTGTTCCGGGGTTAGAACAACGTATGATTCTATCAGGGTACCGGGGCGTATTCTGTTATCATTTACAATCAGATAAATGTAGGAAAAATGATGACAAATACAGGTTCCGATTTTAGCACGGCTCCGATTTTGGCAACTGAAAATAAAAATCTTGTTGCCAAAATCGGAATCCCACTGTATATGTCATCGCTTTGAATTTTGATTTATTGCTTATTTTATGTGAAAAATAGGGTATTTTAGCAGTTTTTTGAGTAAGGTAAAATTTCAGTGTACTGGAAAATCACTAATTTTGCATAAACATGTTCACTCCAGCTGTACGCATGATTATAAGTCGAAAAAACCATATGTCATCGCTTTAAATTTTGTTTTATTGATCAATGTGCGCAAAAAATGCGCTCTCAGATCTAGAAGAAATTTTTCCATCTTTAAATCAACGGCATTCGGCCAAAAGACCCGGAACCAACAATAAGTTTTTAGGGGTGTTGGGGCTAACTAAGATTGAAACCATATGCTGCCGTCACCTCACGTCTATGGTAAACAATATGTTGGACTTTTTTGGAAAATGTATGCGATCGCTCATCGTTTGGAAATGTTTGGAACCAGTGATATTTGGTAGCGATTTACTCATACTTGTTTGCGTGAAAATTCGAAAATTAACAATACTTTGGTATCAACGTCGCAAAAATAGTTTCTTTTGAAATAATTCTTGTGTATTCGATTATTTATTCAGTTTCTTAAAGATGAAATTTTACCATTGCCCAATTGACTCCGTAATACCCAAAAATGACAATATTTTAATAACGTCTTATATGTAACGTTACTTAATGGATTACAACTACAAGCTCTCAATGTGCACAATTCGAGAGTTCAATATTTTAAAGTAAATAACGGCGTCGGCCACGTCCTTACGGTCATCGGGAAAAGGGAAGGAATGTTAATTCGACAACCGTTGTTACTAGAAACCGTGGAATGCACAGCATTCACACAGGAAGGAGTATTTGTTAGTAGGGTAGGGTAGGGTGTGGATCTTGGAGCCACCTTTGGTAGGTGATATGATCCACTAGTTATATGAAAATACACGACACGGTCTTCATCCCGATTAGGATTAATTTGGTCGCGATAGTAAGGGTAATGCACATACGTCAACGATCGTTCTATATTAAACGCGTCATCGCATTAATCGTTTTAAGCTACCGTGAAAACCGACTATCCCACGAAAGTTATCGCGCGCTTCTGATTTCGTATTCAATATTCGCGTCCCCATCTCGCTACCGAAAAAACCGACCGACTCACGGAAGTAGTCGCGCGTTTCCCACAGTATTGAACTTAGAGTACACGGAGAATAAACTTTCAAGCTTAAATAGCTATTTTCGAATTATGAATTTTACTAAGAGTAGTCCCATAATTACCTGTGATCGACAGCCATTGAAGTAATTAAGCCAATTATTTTAAATTTGCTCAATGATTGTTGTGAACTGCAATCACTTTTTTTTTAACATTTTTATCGCTTCAATATTAGGCCATAACTACAAGATTTATTTGCAGACATTACAGACTCCAGGAGTCCTCATGAAAACGCATTGGCGAAATTACCCCAACTTCTTCTAGTATGTAAAGAAATAAGCTCGGAATGATCTCACCCAGTTCCATGTCGTCGGATGACCGCAACCACTCCTTAACTCCTTAAATTTTCTGCAATACTGTTTGCTACCAAGTGTGCATCCATTTTTATCACTTCACGAGGAAGGATTTTTCACTTTTTCATTCATACAATGCAACGCGACCGAGATTTTCATCGCAACTGCCACAAACACGCGTCACTTTTCGTTTTTTTTCCGTCGAACAATGCAACGCGACCGAGATCCCCATCGCAACTCTCGGTCCAGTTAAAAATCCGACGAGAAACTTCAAAATCTCTCGTGCGAATTCTGAATATGGAATTGTGTAAACACCGTTAAAAAAGTAAACTTCTTTAGAGTTTTTTTATGTTCCTTTATGAAAGTGTGCCTATATTTGTCCGCAGTGTGCTTCACTATTTCCAGCAATATTTTTTTGAATACAAATCTTTTAAAGATTTATTTATATATTTTCAAAGAAATGCCCGTTAAATGTTTCAAGAATTCCATGATTTTTCATGAGAATCGCTCATAAGTGAACCGCTGAGAAACTTTTAAAAAATTACTAAAAATTTTTCCTATGGAATTCACGGAAAAGTTCTTTTGGATTTGATGCAAATATAAACAGATAGCTGTTGAATAATTCTAGATTTTTTTTCGGAATAATGTTGCTTTTTGATTTTTTTTTTGGAAAAATTCCAGAAAAAAAAACTGTGGATGTAAGTTTGAATTAGTTTTCTGGCCATTTGTGAGGAAATTCACAAAAAACACGAACAGGTCGTGAGGAATTGCTGAACGTATTGCAGAAAGACATTTTGATGAATTCTCTGAATGTATTATTTATAGGATATCTAAATTTAAAATTTTAGAAGCGATATTTAAAGGACTTCTGAAGAAATACACTGTTCGACAAAAAAAACTTTTGTCGTGATCAGAGACCCCATTAGTAGGGCATAAAAGCGCATGAAAAATGTAGAAAAATGCCATTTTAAAATCTGTTGGGGCACCCCTAGAAACTTTTTGAGATGTGTTTGAATTCTATTCATTTTTGAAGGTTTGACACGACCTTTAGAAATCATCAGAAACACTTTTGAAATACAATATCTTTGAAATGCAATTTTATGCACCGCTGAAATTTTCACAGATCTGAGAAGTAACTTCGATAAATAACTAGCCAAATTTTCAGCCTATTATGACATTCCATTTCATTGATACATATCCGGGAAGAATCAAATATGAATTATATAATTCAAATCCTTGAATTTTTTTCTAAATTCAATTACAAAAAGCAACCCTATATCCTTATCTATACATAACAAAATATCTATTTTACCTTGATTTGACTTCGAAATGCTACACTTATGATCTAAATAATTGAATTCAAATTTTCGAGAAGAAAATCCAGTCGGTTTTTCAAATTACTAACGTGGTAAGCCTGTGTATAAATTAAAAAAAAAAACTATTACATTTATATTTTGCGATCAGTACAAAAAAAACGTTTCCAATGTTTTTAGGGTTGTCTATATTCACTTAATGTTCCGAAGAACGTCCTAGTCCTATCAAGGTGGTAAAATTGATAACTTTATTGAATAAAACAAACCTATTTCAATACAATGAATTGAAGCTGGCTTTGCGCAGAAAACATGGTTTAAGTTCACGACTGTTCAAAAAAATGCAATCCTAAGAAAATGCAAGCCAAAATGAGAACATTCCCATTACTATTAGTAATCGTACAAGCAATGTTGTTATCATCACATTTTAGTTAGTTTCACAATAAAGAATGTGTATGTTTGGGCATTACCATTGTTGAAGACACTTTTATGAAATTAATTGAATTTGTCATGTAGTAAAATATTTCCAATCTTATTTTCAAGCTCAATAATGTCCCCCACGATTGTAAAATTGCTTTAAAAGTTCCAGCGGCATAGGTATTTGTTAATATAGTGTTAAATACTATCTATCCAGAACCACTAAGGCTAAATAATATAATTTATTTACTTAAGTCCAAATTTGGTTCAATAAAGAAGTCGTTGGAATTTGAATATATTTTCCGCATCGTATTTAAATTATTAAGAAGTGGAGCGGATCTGGTATGATGGTTAGAACACTTGACTATCACGCCGAGGACCTGGGATCGAATCCCACTCCCGACAAACTTGCAAAATGTGAGTTCTTTCTTCGGAAGGGAAGTAAAACGTGAGATGAACTAGCCTAGGGCTAACAATCTCGTTAATACAGATAAAAATAAAATATTGAACACATGGAACTGCTTGATATCTACCAGGTCAAGCAATCTGGAATGGTTACTTAGGTACACACCAAATCATTGAAAAGCATTCTCATCCATATGCGAATATGGATAATTAAATTTGGGAATGACTCGAAATTCGATCAAAACAAAATACTTTCTTGAATTAAGTGGACGTAGTGTATTTTGCCTGAATTGTGATCCTAATCCATCGCATACAAAATCGCAGTTCATTGGTATTTGAACTTGATTATGAAAGTAACATTTGATGACAAATGTTACAATCAACTCTGTTCATTTTCATAAGCGACAAAAAAGTTTTTGAAAATTGCAATTAGAACATTAAATTTATTTGGGAAAGTTTTTCCTTAAAACACTCATGCTGACCTCAATGAATTAATCTTTCTTCCTGTGGATCCTTTGTAAACATATCCTAAAATTTCTCGTATAGATTTCCAGAATCATACTTAGTTAAACTAGATGTTTGAAATACAATTTTCATCTTCTTCAGTCAGAGACTTCAAAGACTGAAAAATACATTAACACTAGAAAACGAACATCACATCTAGTGACCTAGTAGAGAACTTGTAAAGAAACGTTCTCTCCGACTGGAGCGGAAATCCATCCAGTATTCCTAGGCGTTCGAAGTACCGTCGATGGGGGTGACAATGGGTCTGGGGGGTGAGATTGGGTCAAAACGGAGAAACATAAAATTTGAAATAACTCATCAACTATCGCTAACACAGCGTAACAAAAAATAACCTTTTGTCTGTCTCAAGAGCAAACTTATGTGTCTTCGAAGGATTTTGGGCCGCTGAATCCGAATCCGGGCTCAGATTTGCTCTAACACGTCACAATTTTGAGCTGTACCTCAATTTATAGAACAAAATATGCGATTTTGGGCTTTTTTGACTGCAAGCCATTAAGCAAGAAAATATTTTTTTTAAGCAATCAAAAGGTTAATTGGTCAATTAACATCTAAATTAATGACTCATGCAAAATTTTTCGTTTTACCAAATCGAATTTGATAGTTTTAAGCGATTTATGTTAGGTACGATATTTCCCATACAAGTCACCCTCCAGAAGTTGCATGCAAGTTTCCATACTAACATAAAATGCTTAAATCTATCAAATTTGATTAGGTAAAACGAAATATTTTGCATGAGTCGTTAATTTAGATGTTAATTGACCAATTAACCTTTTGATTACTTAAAAAAAATATTGCCTTGCTTAATGGCTTGCAGTCAAAAAAGCCCAAAATCGCATATTTTGCCCCATAAATTGAGGTATAGCTCAAAATTGTGACGTGTTAGAGCAAATCTGAGCCCGGATTCGGATTCAGCGGCCCAAAATCCTTCGGAGACACATAAGTTTGCTCTTGAGACAAAAAAATGTTGCGCTGTGTAATTTATATTGAAAACTTTCAAAGAGGAGATGTTTTTACACGTCATGATGCAGAATAAGATGTTTAGCAATAATCGTTCTTTGTTAAATTTGTGGCTAAACTTATATGATGAAACTACTAGTAAATCACTCTGAAAAAAATTCTCCTTCGTAATGTTTAACACAAGTACCAAACCAGAAATTTTCTTATAAGTGGTTAGCTGTAGGTATTACCTGGTTGATGCAATAAAAGAAGCGGGCTGTCATTGTTCTTTTTATTAAAAAATTCTATATTTTCGACCCTATGTCTAAATATTAAGAATGGGGGTGAGATTGGGTCAAGCAAGTTATCAAGTGCACATAACCTTAACTAAAAATCAACTTGTTATCCAGTCCCCATTTGTCGTTAGAATGGTGCCATGTTTACCGTATCTTAATAAAAGCACGCTTTCTTTCGAAAATCTGTCGAGAAGTATCAAACGAGTGTGTTGATACGTTTAGTGCCTAAAATCATTTATAACAATACACCCATTCGTTTGGACAGCTCCTCTTATCATCAGCTAATCTTTAGTGTACTGCAATATCGTAAGCTCACAAAATAGACTTAATAGCGTTCTTCTTCTCCACTCATTTTTGAAACTTCAAGGAAATATCGTGAAACTGATCATGTACATAAGAGATTATAACGGAGGGTTAAACATTTTTTTATGCTGTATACTAAAACTATCATGTTTTTTTTTACAATCATTCTTTCAATGCGCCCCTCCCTCATTGTGATCCCCCTCCTCTCATGGAGGTTGAAACACTAAATGAGGATGATTATGATGGCTAGATCTGGTGATACAGCTTACAAACGTTATTTTATCAAATTTCAACCATTTTTTCGGTTGTATTAGCCCTTTTAGGTGGATTAATCATCTTTTAAAATTACCTAAATTTTTATTCGTCATGATAACATTGTGTTTTAAGTAGGTTTACTAGATATGATCAATAAAATTAACTTATATTCTTAGATATGCGATTTAGAGTATTTTGACCCATTCTCACCCCCTCTAAGGGGTGAGATTGGGTCATTTTTCAATAATTTGTAATTTAGTAAGTAATTCATATAACGTGATACGAGTATACATACCAAATAAAAAGTTATTCCGACTTCAATTGCATTTGTTATTTAACAAACAATCTTTGAGTATCCTTTTTTGACCCATTCTCACCCCCAACGACGGTATCCGAAAGACTGACGCTACACGGCATTAACGCATAGAAGTGTTTCAAATGGATATGAATATGGGCGTTCTTTATGGGATTAGATTAAAAAAAACTTGAAAGATTTTTACTATATAAGTCAGAGTTAAGCCTTCGCGGATGTGTATCAATGAAACGGAATGTCGTAACAGGTAGAAATTTTGACTAGTTATTTATCAAAGTTGCTTCTCAGATCTGTGAAAATTTCAGCGGTGCACAAAACTGCATTTCAAAGGTATTGTATTTCAAGAGTGTTTATGATGATTTCTAAAGCTCGTGTTGAACCTTAAAAAATGAATAAAATTCAAACTCATCTCAAAAAGTTTCTGGGGGTGCTCCAACAAATTTTAAAATGGCATTTTTCTACATTTTCCATGTGCTTTTATGCCCTGCTAATGGGATCTCTGATCACGGCAAAAGTTTTTTTTTGTCGGACAGTGATATCGCGAGATGATTGGAATAGTTACTGTTGTAACCGTTGTTGGAATTTATCGATGGAAGCTTCACGAATATTCCGACTGCAGTCTTTGCAAGAATTTCCGGTGTTTGGTATTTATTTTTATTTCGAAAATTTTTGTTTGACAACAGTTTCACATTCTGGTTGGCGTGATTTATCTTTGAGACTACTCTTTTTTTTTTGGATTTTGTGATTTTATAAGATGTGGGTATTAGTTTTATAAAGAATTTTTAATTTAAAAGTCGGCTCTCTAAGACCTCTGGTGATAATTTCCGGTGTATTGTTATTAGAGGAATTTCAAAGTAATGAGTTTTTAGAGAAATATAAATATCAACTGAATTCCAAAAGACATTGTTGCCGAAATGTCCGAAAAAGAAAATTTCCTGGTGGTTTCTCTGGAGGAACACATTTCTGATGAATTCCTGCCTCGAAGGACCCACTTTTTTATAGGGGGATTTTATGACGTGCTGAATCAAATCTCAGCCTGGATTTGGATTCAGCGGCCCAAAATTTGCAGAGATACAATAGAATACGACAACGTTCGATAACTGCAACATATTTACGTTTCACTTACCGAATGAAATTCGATAAATAACAAAAACTGTCAGATGGCAAAGAATTGCCACTGCAGAATTTAGCCAATATGCATTCGGGAAACATCGCACTGCAACAGAAGAGCATGTCAAAAACATCGTATTGCTGTTAAGGAGAAACATCAAAGAATATAAATATGGCTGCCACAATGGCCAATATGGTCCCTTACTCACGTTTTCAAGAGTACCAATCTTAAAAATTTGTAAACAAATGCGCTCGAATTGGAAAAGCTGCCCCTTTTTGCAAGTGAGCAAAGCGAGGATAAACAAGTGTGGCTTGGTTCGATGCTTCGTTCGTCAGATTTGTGCAAAGTTTGTATGCAAAATGGCAATGGGATTTTTTTTATGTTTCACCTTAACGTTTGCTGGGCACCATGCTGTGAGTATCTGTATTTAATTCCCAGTCGATAAATGAACGTATCATAGTAAAAATGTCATTGTTTCTTCGATTATAGGATTGTGTCTGCTACACAGTATAAGCATGCAAAAATAGTCATTGATTCTAGGGGTATGTAGCGGGACCATCATCATCATCATCATCATCAATTATTGTGGCAAAGCTAACAGAATACTACGCTGCCAAGCAGGCTCTGTTCCAGTGGGAACGTAACGATAGGAAGGAGAAGAAAAGAAAAAGGGACAGAAACTTATTTTCTCAAATCACGCATTTTACGTAGATTCCCCCTACGCCTACATTCCCTACATACACGCCTGTTTCCGCAATGAGTGGGACCACGCCGCGGAAAAGCTGAAAGGGGGAGAGAAATTGATGTTTATTTTTTGATTCAGCTAAATGGACTTTTGAACTCGGCGAAGGTCACCGTGCGTCGTCGTTACGCCTCGCTCAAAGCGCTGCTGCTACAATAACATAAATGTGGCCTCCATTTTATAGACTGTGTAGTCACTAGCCAGTCCAGTCAGCCAGTCAGTCACGCCGAAAATGACAAAGAGAAATTACACATAAAATTTTATCGGTCAACCCCACCACGTGGTTGAAACGTGGTACAAAAAAAAAAACAAGGTATGCCGAAATGACCTGACTTCAACCCCATCGTTGGGCTAGAAGCACCCTACTAGTGTGTGGGATCATCAGAATGGATGTAATTACTTTGGGCTGTCCGCTCTATTACCGCTCTCTTATCCGGCCTTACAGAGCCACACTGATTGACATAACATCAGTACCCACCATTAATTTCATTAGTATGATTATTGGTAATGTTATTGGGCGAGCGCGGATATTGAACATCAACCGAGCCGAAAAGCAGTGAGAGGGGGTATTTGACAGTGAAATGGATCATGCTGCAGGATAAAGCATTAGGTTCATGGTATTTTGTGCTAACGATTGTGAATGTGATTCAATTTTGTGGTGGAAAGAATGAAAACAAAGAATGCATTGCAATGCAAGATAAAATCATCTATTTTTTTGATATGTGATGTATAAATGTCTCAGCTTTCAATTAATGCTAAAATTTTGAGAAATCGGTGGTGAAGAAAATGTTTATGTATAAAAATCCAAGATGGCGGCCAAAATCAATATGGTCGACCCAACTTTTTATTATTGTAAATAGTAGCTCTATCCTTCCTCGTTTCAACAACAATTCGTTTTGAGGTGGGTTTTGCAGAAACTATCAAGTTATAACGGTTTAAATGAGCCACCATTTGAGCAAAATCGAGGGGGCTGCAAAAAAATTTGTGGCTCTAACTAACGGGGGGTCCATCAATTTGAGTAACCAAATGCATTTTCCTTTCTTTTTTAGCGAGGACTTTCAGAAAATCGCCACCTTAAACATTTTTGGAGACAAGGTCTAAATAGTGGGCCGGTCTCAGCGAGAATTGCCCATATCCGATTAATGTCCTTACAAGAAACAGCTTTCGAAACTAGGATACACATCTCAAGGAAATCACGGAATAAACTTACACATTAACGTACTTCGTTCCCTTACACATTAGACCCACATTTCGTTTCAGGCACGTCTAGACACAGTATTCTCAAATCAATTTCAATGTCACAAATGCTAGGAAAACTGCTGTCCCGAAAACAAAGCAAAAGCAAAGATTAGATTTGGTGTTTCGAAAAAAAGGTCTCATGACAGCAAACGCCACGCACCGAAGAGCCTTTCAGCAGCAATTTTTCCTACTACCACCTTGTGCTTGGGCTCCGCTATTTCTATTCGTTGATCGAGTCCACCGAACCGCCCCGCCGCAGACATCAATAATAGAAAATGTAATTTTCCTGAAAAGGAGCTCACTTTGTTTTTTTTTGTTTTTCCTATTTCGTCCTTTTAGAGTTGGATAGCGCAACCAGTCCTAAAGATTATCTCACAATTGTAGACTAAACTTTTTTTTTTCTTGCGTAGCATGATTTATTTTTTCTGAGAGACGCAAATGCAAGTTAACAATTTGATTTCGAGAGTTCTGGAATTCGTATAATTTGGCGAGTTGGTTCCAGCATACCGTTTTGGCACCTAAAGATTGTCCAAACGTTCCCTTTGTATTTTACCCTCCCACTAAAAACACCCCAGAGCTACAGGACTCTACAATGATAATATATTTTCGTTAAGGCTCAACAAATATGTTTCGTAAAACCAATTTTCGTCAGTGTTGGGAATACTCTGAGTATTACTCACTTGGGAAAAGTTATACTCACTGGCTCATCTCAGTCCAGAAGCATGCTATCAAAAAATGATGTTTGAAGGAATTTTAGTTTGCTGTTTAATCTAAAAGTTTCCCGAATAAAGTATAGGTCGCAGACGCATACTAAAACCGTGAGAGAGCTGTGAGCATAACGTGAGTATAAACAACTTTGGTATGCGTCTGCGACTTTTACTTTATTCGGCAAACTTTTAGATTAAACAGCAATCTAAAATCCCTTCAAACATCATTTTTTGATAGCATGCTTCTGGACTGAGACAGAAGCAAGTGAGTATCACTCTTGCAAGTGAGTATTTCCAACACTGGTTTTCGTAAATTGAAAGCAATTTGCGTGTAATGTACGGTTCATTCGTACCACCATGTTGAAACAGTACAAATGGAGTTGTATCATGTACGAAATCACGAATCCGACAGACGGTGAACTTGCTCATTCGTAGATTTTAGCTCTTGCTATGGAGAATGTAACAAAATAAACAAATGTCAAACGTGTTTTACTAAGGGGCCATCCATTAAGTACGTCATGGTCCTAGGGGGAGGAGGGTTTGTGAAAATGTGACATACAATGGGTTAAGTATAGAAAAAAAAACCCGTCCGAAGAGGGGAGGGGGTGTTGAAAATTCCAAATTTTAGCGTGACGTATTTAATGGATGCTCCTTAACCATGCATAAAAAGAAAATTTCGCTTTGTGGAATGCAACAAAGCTTTGCACTCATCACTGATGATTGAGTGGATCGCAGAGAAAACAAAGAAATCTGTTTTCACGTACATATGACGGTGCGTGCGTTAGAAGAGAAAAGGAAGCATGCTCTCAGTTGGAAGTACATAATAGTTATTTATAAACAGAAACGGCAGCCTATTTATTGCACCCATAAACAAATAGAAACGCTCCACAGAAAATCAAAAAGTGCTCCATAAAGAAAGAACATATGTTCCATGAAAACGTGCAATGTTACCCATAAATAATTCAAAACGTTTCATACTCTATAAAAAATGTACCGGTAAAACATAAAATTTTCTCATTAAAAGTGAAATTTTGCACCAATGAATAATACTGAAATGCTCCATAATAATATACAAATGCTCCATAGAAAAATTTAATTGCTCTGGAGAAAATTTAATTGCTTATGGACATAAAAAATTGGAATACCACCATAGGAAATAGATGAATTCTCCATAAGTATTAGCAAACTGCACTGTAGAAAATATGATTTACTTCATGGAAAATTGAAAATCCTCCGTAGATAGCATATTCTTATAATTTAATTCGACAGGGCTGAATTGCTTTACATTGCACTGTGTTAGTGGTGCAAACGTTTAAAATTATGAAGAATTTTCATTTTTTTATGGAACAAATTGTATTTTATGTGGTGCAGTTTGCTAATTCTTATGGAGCATTCATCTATTTTCTATGGTGCAATTTAAATTTTTTATGGTGCAATTAAATTTTTCTATGGAGCAATATTCAATTTTCTATGAGTACAATTTAATTTTTTTATGGAGTGTTTGCATTTTTCTATGGAGCATTTATATTTTATTATGGAGCATTTCAGTATTATTTATTGGTACAAAATTTCACTTTTAATGAGAAAAATTTATGTTTTACCGGTACATTTTTTATAAAGTATGGAACGTTTTCAATTATTTATGGGTAACATTTCACATTTTCATGGAACATATGTTCATTCTTTATGGAGCGCTTTTTGATTGTCTATGGAGCATTTGCAATTTGTTATGGTTGCAATAACCTTTTGCCAACAGAAACATAGTGGAAAGTATTCTAGTTGTTTCCGAATGGTTTCAACAATCGCCTACATATGGGTGACAAGCACTGGTAGCAGGCCCGGATTTAAGGCGGGGCAATGGGGGCAAGTGCCCCGGGCCCCCGGTTAGGGGGGGCCCCAAAGAATCCCGAAGCATTATATACGAAGCATTATTACTACTGCATTTATAAAGAACCATATAAAATGCACTTTGAGAGACGCTTATATAATATGCAGTTTTTTAATGTTATCCAGACTAGTTTTGCATGGTAGTACCCCGCATAGACAATTACAATTTGTAGTATGTTCCAAACAGTTTGTCTCCTGTTTCTGTTAATGTTACTGTACCACAATCAGGTACTTTTCTGTTGAAAACTATGAAGCTCATAGCGTTCGACCATCAGCTACGGTCTAAGTAACGCATACCAATTTGTAACAGTTTGTTATACTGTGCAGAAATTGTCAAATATTATAGCGACGAAAACTAGTGAAACATGGTGGGAATATGGCCTGGCCATTTCTCAAATGGTTTGTGATTATATTTGTGCAACACACCTCTACATGTGTATATCACTGTATGCCACTTAAATTGAACAGTTTGCCTATCTGTTGCACACATTGGTATTTGTAAAGCCCGAACTTTTCAGTTGCGGTTTTATCAGAAAAAAAAACGAAATCTCTCGTGAAGTCGCTTGTGAGCTGTGTGAAAACCCCAACTAAAAACTTGCTGCGGTGAACGAGCTGAAGTTTCTGGAGCGGTCAGGGGTAAGTTTTGCATGATTATTCCATATTTTTGTAATACTCATAACTCATCGGGTGTTAATTATATTGCAGAATTCGTGAACTTTCTCCAACAGCATGAGTCTCATTCCTCCTGACTCTGTGTGACTGCGGGGGATTCCGCAAATTGTACGAAATTCGCCCCCATCCGGAAGAGGACCCAGTAATCATCGACGGTGCTACCGGGTCCAGGATTGCATCATTACATGCCTCGCTAGTCAGGTGATTCCAGCAGAATTATGCGATGAGGTCGCCGAAAGTGATGTACTTTGGAAATATAGTCGAGATGAAATATTTATTAAATAAAAAAAATCCGGTGAACGCATAGCAGACTTTTTATTTTAACGGTTTTAATGCAGAAGAACCATATACCATAAGCTTAATTTACCATAGATGACCATAAATCAACAATACCGCATACACCGTTCATTTTCCTTCCAGATTTACTGTTTTACTGTTCTCTAACTATTTGTCATGCAATGAATTGACCGAAAAACTGGATAATAAATTGACCATATCATTTACTGTTTTGCGAAAAATTTGTTCGAGAAAACGAGCGATTTTTTATGGTAACCTATCTTAACCGCCTATTCAGCATACTGTAATTTGGCAGATTACCATTTGTCAAACTGGCAAATCTGTACGTGGTATGGTTAGCTTACTGTTATCTCAGACAGTTTGAAAAACGGTTAAATGACAATTGTTAATAGTCATCTACAGTATGAGAAACGCTGCATTTACAGTTCACGATTATGCGGGACGCTGATCGCAAGAAATTTCTTGGCCTATCTCGATGCGTGGAAAACTCAGGCAAGGAATCGCTCAAGAAACAATGAAGCGTCACTTTATTCCGGATCCTAGTACGGAGCTGAAACGAAACGTCAAATCAAATGGGGCTTGCTGTGTTAAATTTGGCAGCCTATTTAATGCACCCATAGATAACGAAAGTGCACCATAGAAAAACAAAAATGCACCATAAATAATTAAGTAATGTACCGATAAAATGCACAGCATTCTCCATAAATAAATATAAATGTTCCATAATAAATTAAAAATGTAGCGGTAAACCAAAAAAATTTCTAGTTAAAAATGAAACATTGTATCAATAAAAAATTAAATAAAACACCATAAACAAATAAGTTTGCTCCATAAAAAATAATAAAAATATCCATGAATAATAAACATTTGCTCCATAATTATACCATATTTGCTCCATAAAAAATTGAAATTGCACCATAAATATAATCAAATTGCACCATAAACAAATTGTAAATTTCACCACAAAGAATTTAAAAGCTACATAAATTTAATTCTTTTGTACCATTGCTGCAGTGTCCAACGACATATAGTTTTAGGATGTGGATGGGATAATGTTAATATGAAAAGTAAGAAGAAAATAAACAGAAACCATGTACCGAAGCACGCATCTATGATAGAACGACTTAAAAGATGGAAACACTATGAATGCAATTTACCGGATAATCGCTTGCTTTTCGAACTCGCTAACGCTCACGGGATAACATCTCTGTTTGCATTATACCGGGCAAATTCATGGATTTGTGGATTACCTATAACCGAATCGACACAGTTACAACGCATCCACAGGCTACGCCGCATGTATTAAAAGAATCCGCATTTTGAAAGAAGGGTTAACCCTTGGAGTTTACATAATATGTAATGTAAATATATTATATTTACTAATGATTTCAATTTGATCGGAAAAATTATCAAAAAATTAATCCATGTTTTATATAATTATAAAATAAACTAAGTATCCTGATAACAACTGACGTTCTTTTTATTAGATTCTTTTTAGATTATCAGGAGGAGCAGAAAACGGGTTTGGTGGTCTAGTGGCTACCGCTTCTGATTCGTATGCAGAAGGTCGTGGGTTCAATCCCTGGCCCGTTCCTTTCATCCTACTTTATATCTTTCTATCCACTTTCTCTCGCTCTCTCTTCTCTACATATACAACTAATGTATATTCATATGTTCATAGTCTTCACCAGAACCAGAAACGAATTGGAAAAAAGTCGTTTCCCTCATTTAAAACTTCTTCTCACAGCACAGTATATATAACGCCTACAAGTTATGCAACCAAAGCGTGCTGTGCCGCTTGACCTTATTCACCTTATGCACCACACAATCTATCACGAACACTATAAAAATAACCCCTATCCATGGATCGCATCCGTGCTGGTTGTGGGGATGCAGAGGTGATCTCGGTCTTTAGTAGCAACAACCAGCACACTAGCATGTTAGAACATTCCTTTCCCTTCCTAACTGACTATAAGGACGTGGCCGGCGCCGTTATTGATCAAGAATGTATGAGCTGCTTAAATTGCACTTTTAGAATAAGTGGAGTGTCCCAGCCCTTATTCATTTGGATTCCAGTGCAATTGGTACCAGCTCAGATCAATCACGGAGGAGCAACCATTGACATGTATAGTCAGATTTGATTTTTTTTTTAAATTTAGGCAGAAGGTGCAGAATATAGCCTTTTAAATTCCACATATTACTATATACTTACATATTTCCAGTGCTACTAGCCATTGAAATACTGCTAATGATGCAGAATTTGATTAATTTTTGTAGATTTTGCATTCTTTGAGGTAAAATTTATAGTTTGTTAATGGTGCAATTTGATGATATTTATGGTGCAATTTTAATTTTTTATGGAGCAAATATGGTATAGTTATGGAGCAAATGTTCATTATTTATGGATATTTTATTATTTTTTATGGAGCAAACTTATTTGTTTATGGTGTTTTATTTAATTTTTTATTGATACAATGTTTAATTTTTAACTAGAAAATCTTTTGGTTTACCGCTACATTTTTAATTTATTATGGAACATTTCTATTTATTTATGGAGAAAGCTGTGCATTTTGTCGGTACATTGCATAATTATTTATGGTGCATTTTGATTTTCCTATGGTGCATTTTGTAATTATTATGGCCGCAATAACCTTTTACCGTTAAATTTCTTGACCATTCCGGTCACGGAAAAATAATGCACTGAACGAAAATTATTTGAGCGATTTTGTTTACAGTGCATACCTCGCATTAATCTGGATTCTCACTTGAGAATAAATCGAAATCCAAAAATTAATAATTTTGTGCAGTATTCATCAGTTAGGGAGGTATTACAAGGATCTTATTTATTTTTAAGTGAAAATCTCTTAACGTTCACGTACCCGCCCCTCGACAACTCATTTTCAAAATGCTGGCAGTTCGTCAATTTTCATCCGATTTTTTTTTAAGTCGCCCTCAATTGACCATAAATTGGTGCTAGTTTATTATACTCAAGTGGTCATGTAATATCCAGATTTATTCCGGATTGTACTGGGGTCAGGGGGTGGGGGAGGAGTCTGTTTTGCCAAATGGCTAAAAGTGATTGTTTCATGTGTTATTGTGCTTGAGAGGCTCCCGCGGAACCTATTCCAGGTGTTACAGAGCAGCCACATTAGATGATACATACTTCAGTCATTTTTTTCTGCCCCATTCTCTCGAAATCATGAAGATTGATACGTCGCATGGCATGTTTTGGTTGCAAATCAGAAATATCCCCGACGACACCCCCGTGGAACCTATGCTAAATGTTCCGGAGTGGCCATATTAGTTGATACAGGCTCCAGCCTATCGTTTCTGACTCAGTCATTTGAAATCATGAAGATTGATATGTCGCACGGCATGTTTAGGTTGAAAATCAGAATTGTCCCCAATGAGGCCCCGCGGAACCTGTCACCGGGATCCAGATGGGTCAACTTTTTCTAATCTGGTTATCGCAGCTGTGTTTCACTGTTCGCAGTGAAAAAAAAAAATCACCAAATCACCGAAAATCAATGGTTCTAACAAAATAACTCACGAAATAATTACTTTTTAGCCATTTTGGCAACCTCCTTGACCCCAGCACAATCCGGAATATCCTCGGAATGGTCCCGGATATTGTATGGCCACTCGAGTATAATAAACAAGAACTTCGAGCGCTGTCGTGGGAGTTGAAGAGAACGCTCCAGACATCGCCATTAAGCACATCCTTTGCAGATGGTCTAACTTTGATTGGATCGTTCTCATTTCGCCCTTTTGCCACCACTCAAGACATCCATAGGCCAATATTGGCCGAACAACAGTTGCGTGATCCATTTGATATACTTGAGTTGTACCAATCAGTGGTTCGCTGGCATTGCCCGAAGGTCATACAAGCTTTCTTGATTCGGAACTCAATGTGAGGTGTCCAGGAAAGCTTGGAATCAAGAATGACTCCAATGTACTTTACCTGTTCAGTCACATTGATTTCAGAATCAAAGAGACGTAAAGGTCGAACACCTTTACGATTTCGCTTTTCCGTGAAAAGAACAATAGATGTTTTACTCGGATTAACCGAAAGGCCATATTGACGACACCAACCCTCAACTACCTGAAGAGCGCATTGCATCAGGTCGAAAAGGGTTGTGTTACACATACTAACTAACAATGCTAGGTAGTCGTCGGCTAAACCATAAGAAGAAAAACCGCTATTATTGAGTTGCCTCAATAGCGTATCTGCTACGAGATTCCACAAAAGTGTTGACAAGACTCCCCCTTGAGGGCATCCACAAACACTCAATTTCCTAAATCATTGAAGATTTACCATTACTTCGTACGGCTTCCAATATGGATCGGAAGGCGCGTTGTCAAAGGCACCCTTGATATCTAAGAAAACACCCAAACAAGATTGCTTTTGAGCGAATGCCTTCCCGACATAGTAAACAACCTTGTATAAAAGAGTCACAGTGGACTTACCAGATTGGTATGCATGTTGATTCACATGAAGAGGTGCGTTGGCCAGATAAACGTCACAGATGAGATGATTGACAATGCGTTCTGAACATTTCAGAAGAAAAGAGGTCAAACTGATAGGTCCAAAACTCTTTGCTTCTTCATACGACGCACGACCCACTTTCGGAATGAACTTTACAGTAATTGGGGATTTGGGAATATACCCTGTAGCAAAACTGCAAACAAGTAGTTGTTTCAAAACATGTTTGAAATGATCAAATCCCTTCTGAAGCAAAATAGAATAAACTCCATCTGCCCCAAGAGATTTGAAAGGAGCAAAGCTATTAAGTGCTTATTCAATCGATTCTAAAGATATGATACTAAAGAATCATAACTGCAAGAAAAGACATCAGCTTCATCTGAAGATGTAATATCCACACATCCGGGGAAGTGTGTACTGAATAAACATTCCAAAACTTCCTCATCAGAGGAAGTGAAATCACCATTTGACAAACGAAGTTCGTTCACTCGGGAATCCTTAGATTTCGCAAGGATTTTGTTTAACCGACTAACTTTACTCAAACTGGGAAATATTTGTACAAGGGTTTTTCCAGCCAGATCGCTCAGTTGACCGGAAAGTTTTTTGGTAGGCCTTGCGAGCCGACCTGAAAGCCTCCGATCCAGCCGAACGTCGTCTGTTCCAACTCTTTCTACATTGTTTCTAGAGCTTGGCCAGATCAGAGTTCCACCAAGGGACCCCTTGTGGTCTTCACAGACCGTAGAGGACAATCTTCTTCAAAAGCTTCCATGATGATGGCCGTTGTAGTATCAACGGCATCATCTAAATCACTTGGAGTGTCAATGGATGGTGAATATCCTTGAAATTGGGCTGCAACCAAATCATTATGTGGTTTTATTGGCAATTATCGGTGAAAAATAACGGAAACAGCTTATTTTGCGTGACGCGTTTCGACCTACTATTCTTCGGCCATCATCAGACGCCTAAAACATTTTACATTTATTTAATACATTGATTCAAGTACAAATACAATACAATTTACAAATCACAAAACACTTACATTCAGCTGGAATCACCCCTTCAACTTCGTCAGTTATATAATGTAACCAAATTAGTAAAAAAAATCCCGCTTGGTTGACCGGGGATTCCTGAAACGCAATGTTTGCGAAAAGATATTCTCTTGATTGTTCAAAAAAGATGTAGCGATAGTCAGACAAATATTCTTAATCTGACACATGCCAATTAGTCAGCTCGTGAATAATTCTTTTAAAGCAAAGCGTAATGTCTAACACTTTCTCTCTTGCAGATATCATGAAGGGTGGGGGGTTGCCTATGTTAAGTAATCCAAGACCTGTACTACTTAAGCACTCCATCAAACTGGAGCGTCTCAATTTAATGTCTGAGCTGTCCCAGATGTTATGTTGAGCTTTAGAATCACTGCCAACATTTAGCGGAAGGCCTTTTGAAGTGCAGACAACACATGCATCTCTGGTGGTTAATTCAGAGATGAGTGTAGCAACAATTGCGTTGTTGACAAGCACACAGGCTCGAGGTATGACACGCGAGTTTTCTACGCCCTTTTTTCCTGAAAGTTGCAAACACCGGGTTCACAAGGTTTCCATAAGTCTGCCAGTATTAATCGTTGCTGTTCTTTTATGCTGAAGATTGATCTAAGCTATCCTAACCGTAGCAAATACCCAAACTAGGCAAGATTAACTCTTTACAATCATAGCACAATAAAGAATAGCAGCAATAAAACCAGATCGGCATCGATTGGAAAACGCCAAAAGCGAGGATACACAGAATACACTGTGTAAATTGCATAATGCAAAACCTAATAGTTGAAAATTTAAACTAATCAACTACATCTTCATAATCCCGCCCTGATTCAGCCTTAAGCTTGAGACTAAAGAAGGCTGCACACTGTCTCGGAGAAACATAAGGTCTACTGTGCCATTGCTTCAGTTAGCGCAGTAAGGGCAAACTACTGTGGAGGGCGCCTTGGTACGCCAGTACCTAGGCATGGTAATCATATAGTCGCATCTCACCATGAATTAGGGGTCACCTGTTTGGTGAACTCCTACCACCGGAACAGATGGTCCATAGTGTTATTCTTGGCCAATTGAGACAACCGACATTACACAGCTATCTAGGCTGATGATCAACGGACTTGAACAGACGTAAACAAATGAATGAAATAATGTTTTTTTAACCGTTATGTGTCCGACGAACTTTTTACTTTTTTTTACACCGTGCTTTTTAAATGGGAGCTGGGTACCCGGGTACCCTGTTGGCCACAAAAGGGTTAATTCAATTTAACCCTTTCGACAAATTACACTTTGTTGTATCCAAATGTGCTCCATCAGCAAATTGCACTCATCATATGTACTCTCTCCCTCGATGCTTATATGCAGATATTTGGTTGACATTCGTCTTTCAATTCAGTACACTACTGTAGCCATATCACCACAACTACAGGATAATGATTTTAGCCCTTTTACCTTTTGTACCAAACTCGGCCCTGAGGTTCGCCTATTAGGCAAAGGCCACATGAAGCGGTTGTTTGATCAAGGTGTGCTGCTGCTGCCACAAAAAATACGTTTCCTTCCGGAGGTCATAACTACGAAGGAGAGTACAAAGAAAAATGCTTTTCGGTACCTAGTCACCACACGCCCTTAGAGTGGGAGCAACAGAGCGCCACCCAGCCAGTCGTCTATCACATCTCACATCACACGGGAGAGGCATGGTGACTGGCTGTGGGTGGAAGTTGCTCTGTTCTGTAGTGCCACCCTTTAACCCCAATTCGAATAATGACGTGACATGTGAGCTTGTAGCTACATCACGCGAACCTGCGCTGCTGGCTGGCACGCTATGGGGCTTGAGGAGATGGGATCCGGTACTAGGATGGGTGGGTTGTCGTCTACACGTCGGTCGTGTGTGTGTGTATGCAATTTTGTTGGTGTCAGTAATGGATTCGACAGCAGCGTCAGGGGAACCCCGCTCCCCATTTTCGTGAGTTCTAGGTTACCGATAAGTGTAGCCACCAGCATAGATACTGCTGCACACGAAAGCCACAGTCAGTGGAGAAAAGGAAAACCGACAGGAGAGTCTTTTGAAGTATGTATCTTACCGAGCTATATTGAGACGTTCAGAAACGCGTGTAGGTGCTTGTCATAGCAGCACCACCGACTGGCTTCGATGGATCAAACATATGGGTGAATAGGATACTTACCTGCTCTTGGAATTGACTGAGAGTGAATGTTTTTTTTTGTTGTTAGGGATGTGTAAGCAAGTTGTCAGAATCTATGCTTACATTGAAATATTCAAAATGGTTCACATATTATAGACTGGAAACTTTTTTTTTTCATGCAGTGGTTTGGAGAAGTGGAGACACTGTCCCTTCAGTGTTCTTCTGAGTATTTTTACAGCTTGTATTAGCTTTAGGCCATTTTTAGCCATGCAACATAAATGTTTTAAATTGATATTTCAATGTTCTGAAGAAGTGAGACTATCGGAGATGATCCCGATATGATTATTTTGAGAAGATCTTTGAAATAATATCTGGAGGGATTTCGTTAAACAATCTTGAATAAAACCCTTAAGAAAATCCCGGTTGAACGACTAAGCTGTGCGCAACATACTCCATAAATGCTGAAATGGAAACCCATAATTTCAGCCCCCATCCGATCCCAACAGAGAAAAGCAATCTCAATCCATAAGCATCGTTGACACTTTCAAAACAAATCTTCCAGTTGAGACCAGCTCGCATCCATTCCAATTCGGTTCACGTTTTTTACCCCAAACGCCTTTGTGCCTTCTCAGTCACAAAACAAAATCAAATTCTTTTCGCCGAAAGGCAAACAGTTATGAATATTTGATTTGTGTCGTTTTTTTTCGCCGACGCTCTGTTCAAGAACCTTTTGCGAAAATATGTATCATTCAAAATGCTACTTTTCACCCTTTTTAGCTGCCAATGCCTTGTTCAACACACATGCATTGTAGGTGTAGGTATGTATAGTCGGTGTGTCGACCGACCTGTTGGTAGTTGGTGTACGCATTTCGGATGAAGAGTTTGTATTTGTTCGAATCAAAATTCCTTTCCAGTGCAAACAAAGCGCGCGGTGGATAAACAAAGGAATTTTAAATTGATGACCAAACAGCCAGCAGTCACTGGGGACTGATATTGTCAGCTCAATTTATAAATGTATTTGCAGAGATAATAATGGTTACGATATTATTCATATAACTGGCTTGAACAGGGAGGTTCGGGTAGCATAGGTAGGGTCTCCACCTGCCCCTGCCCTTGCCGGGGACCCCTTTCCAAACACGGGCTCGGATCCAACCCAGTAGACCGGACGCCACGACAGCAACGCTACCTGGACTTCCTCTCCGCGGTCACTTAATCGCTGTAAGGGTCGACTGCAGGGCACCGGTATTACCTACGACTCTTATCCCTTGTGATACCTCTGTAGCTCCAAGACGATGTGGGCCTTGTCAATGAAACGGCATTCCAGCCAAACTCATCCCTACACATTCTCTGGACAAGGAGTTGTGTCCTCCCCGCATGTGACAAGCATGCGGTCACGCATTGTAAGAAAACGCGGGCACACGAACAAAACGTGTTCCGCCGTTTCCTCTAAACCATTGCACGCTGGGCATTCGGGAGAATCCGCATGCCCGAAACGGTATAGATACTGTCGGAAGCAACCATGACCTGAAAGGACCTGGGTCAGATGGAATGTTACTTCCCCATGGCGCCTGTTAACCCAACTACATATCTACTGTCGGGATCATCATATAGGTCCGCCTTGCTTTGGTGGAACTGTTCCACGCGCGCTGTCATTTGACCATGGATGGCATTCTGGGAGTCTTAAGCCGCGCATTTCGAAGAACTCCATGTCCTCCCTGAAAAGGATGCCAATAGGCGCCATACCATACCAGTGAAGGCGAAGAGCGCATCGCGTGTACATATTGTCGGGCCGCCACCAAACCGGACTTCGCACAATCAAGTCGCGACGCGACCCAACTCGCGACGTTTTTTAATCATGTCAAAAGTAGTGCGCATCCGTCCCGTTGTTGTCATCAACACAGCGCACTAGATGCGAAACAGTTGCGACACTTGTGGACCAAGAAAATGGCAATTTTTTATTGAATGTCGGTCTTGATTCCAACCGGATAGACAATACTTTCCAGCTTATCACGGTAGCTTTCGGTACTTAGCGCAATGCCCCACGCAGGGTCATCATACCTTAGTTTGGACGTAGTAACACTAGCCGTGGGACTCCTGAGGTTATGCGAAAGCACTTCCGATCCACCTCTGTGTCGTGAACTGGAACTGGAAGTAACTTCCAAAAATCTTGTACAGGTATCCGGATACCCTCAGACGCAGTCACGAATGAACTTTATAATTTAAAGTGACGTTAATAAAAATGGCCTCAGACGCAGGAGCGCATCGACAATAGCCGGTCAACTTGTGCTATTGAACGCATTAATTTCACCCAGAGTCACTACCGCACAGTAGCGAATCCCCCTTGTCTTGCGCTGCTGGAGCGCTATTTCGGCGGTTTTTGTAACCGACAGCTTAGGGTCTACGGCATGGGCGAAACTACGGATTTTTGCCAGGGGGTGCACTACAAACAATTATTCATTAGTTCATACATTCATCATTCACCGCCCCATATCTCACAGCAATGCAACAAAATTGTAGGGGGTGCCTGGCACCCCCGGCACCCCCAGTAGTTTCGCCTATGGTCTACGGTTAACCTCCTTTTCCGACTACTCGAGAGACCATTTACACCCTCGGTGTGGCTCAACGCTCTATTGAGGATGATCTTTTCGAGAACCTTTCCCGCCATGTCGATCAAGCATATTGGTCTATATGTCGACGGGTCTCCGAGTGGTTTCCTCTCCTTTGGCAAAAGAACCAGGCTTTGCCTCTTACATACTTCTGTGAAAACTTCCTCATCCAGGCATTTCTGCATAGCAGGCCTGAACATCTTGGGAGGTCAGGTTCGGAACTCCGTACGGACATGGGACCTTGCCAACGCTAAGGGACTTTGCTATCCCCGCAAGTACCACATCGGTGATCCACTCCTCATCGCCAGCCACAGCCCCCGGCTGTCCTACGAAAGGAGGCCAAGGACTAGGACCATGACGCGGAAAAAGTCCCTCGATGATCCCCTCCAACATCTCCGGAAATTGCTCTGTAGGAGCCATTACACCTTTCGTCTTGGCCATCACGATCCTGTAAGCGTCACCCCACGGATTCGCATTGGCACTCTGACATTGAGGGTCTCTTTGCTTGCCCTTATCTCAGTCTTAAGCGCCGCTTTTGCAGCGACGAACACCATCCGCCGTTCGTTTCGCTCGTAGGCAGGCGCCGTAGGCTCGCGCCGTAGGCAGGCGCGGCGTAGGCCCGCAATCGTTGGAGTCCACCAGTAAGCCGGTGGTTTCACATTTCTAGGGTAGACTGACCTAGGCGTGGCCGCATCGCACGCATGTGAGAGCACCGCTACAAGCTCGTCGCGGAGCGCCACCCTAAATACCCCTCTGTCGAAGTATGATGTCTGGTATAAATTTCCCAAATGGAGGAGAACGTGCCTTTGGAGTCGAGCTATTGATATCTGATGATGTCTTCAAGGGCAGCCTGCTGTTGTTGTAGTCGTCGATACTGTGGCGAACTGCCAGGTAGTCGCTGTGAGTGTAGCCATCGTATGTTCTCCAGTTCGAACTAATTGTTAGGCCAGTACTACAAAAAGTATCATAAATAATCTACTCCGCAGCGACTAAAAATACTCTTGGTACCGACATTAGCCAGGTCTACATCTAGTATGGTCAGTGTCTCTAGCAGGATCTGACCCCGCCAGTTCGTCAAACGGCTTCCACATTCAACGGCCCAGGCATTGAAGTCACCCGCTATTACAACCGGTCTTCGCCCCGTCTGCACGGTCGTTATACAATCCAGCATCTGCGTGAGTGAACTGCTCGATCGACCACCGTGGCGGCGCATAACAGCTACAGAAGAAGACCATGGATACTTTGGTGACCAGGAAGCCATCATAGGTAGTAGACACCAACTCCTGGACGGGGTATTTACCCCGTTGCCGTAGACCCAATTGCCGTTGCCGGCGGGTACTCGGTATGGTCCGCTATGATGGCGATATCCGTCCCTCACTCATAAACCGCTTGACAAAGCAGTTGCTGAGCTGCGTCACAGTGATTCAGGTTCAGCTGCGTTACCTGCACTGTGATTAATTAGTTCACTATGGTTTTCTTGAAAACGCCTAAATATACGCACGACACGTTCTAATGCGCATATCAATTAAACACCCGAAGTTCTCCATACAAACTTCCGTGAAGGCCCGGTCCAGTATTTTTCAAAAATTCTTTCACTATGACACTTCTAGGGTCCCAAACCCCTGTTCTTTTTTTCTCATTTCATAACACCAAATTTCGTAAAATTTTGGCGAGCAGTGTTATTGTTACATCACTGATACGGTGCAACATCCTACAGGTCCTTGGAGCATAATTCTCTGGAGACGAAGTTTTCAAAGATATTCTAGGACCTCCAAGTACTTCCGCGAGTGCAGGCCTAAAAATCTACGAGCGTTATCAATTATTTGTTGCTACATTACTGATGCGATGCAACATCCTATAAGTCCATTGAGCATTGTGCTGAAGAGAACTCATTTCCAAAGATATGCTACGTCTTTCATGAACTTCCGCGAGTTAAAGCCTCAAGATCTAAAAGCGTAATCAAAGGGCTGTTGATACATTACTGATACGTTGTAACATCCTACAGGTCCATGAGTATTTTTTTCTGTATCTAACTAATTTTCAATGATGTTTTAGGTACACCAAGAACTCGCACGAGGAAAAGCCCTAAGATCTACAAGCGTAATCAATGTTTTTTTTTTTGTCATATTACTGATGCAGTGTAACGTCCTACAGGTACATGGAGTATAGTTCTACAGAGAACTTATTTTCAAAGAAGATCTAGTGCATTCAAGAACTTCCGCGAGTAAAGGCCTTAAGATCTATAAACAAAAACAATGGAAAGTTGTGGCATTACTGATACGGTATAACACTCTACAGGTTCTTGGCGCATGGTTCTGTAAACGTGTTCTAGGTTATCCAAGAATTTCCGCAAGTGAAAACCTGAATCCTTCTTCTTCTTTATGGCTTTACGTCCCCATTGGGACTTGACCTGCCTCGCTTCAACTTAGTGTTCTTTGGGAACTTTCACAGTGATTAATTGAAGGGCTTTCTTTGCCTTCCATTGCATGAATTTGTATATTGTGAGGCAAGCACAATGATACAGCACAATGAATCCACAATCAGTAAATTGATGTTACTTTACTGATACGGTGTAACATCATACAGATTTATGGAGCAAGGTTCTATGTAGAAGTTATTTTAAAATATGTTCTAGAGAATCCAAGAGCTTCCGTGAGTAAAGGCCTATTTCTAGGAACTCCTCCGTGGATTTCTCCAATTAATTTATCTGGAACCCTGACAGAAATTTATTTATTTATTTATTTATTTATCGCATATAATTTAACCTGACCGAAAAGCTAACCATAGAGGGATGACTACACAATGCAGAGAGTTTCAGAGGATTTTCGAAGAGTTTTGTAGGCGTTACAGCTACATTTTCCCAGGCTTCTGAAGGTCTCACGTGCGTTACATAGTGGTTCCTGCTTGCATATACGTACACGTTGCATTAAACGAACACTACTTGAGTTGCTGGTGGAAAGCAGTAAATAAAAATCAGCTGTTCCCGGCAAAATTTAACGGCCGTATTTTCAACCAGTAGATTTGCATTAGTGTTCGTGATACCGCGCTGCGAGAACTCAATAGAGTCGGAGTGGGTATTAGGGGGGTTTCGGAGGCATTTCAGGAAGTCTTAGAGCATTTTAGGCTGGTTTCAGTAACGTTGTGCAGGCGTATTCGCAGGTTTCGGGGGTTTTGGAGACATTTCAGGAAGTTTCAGAGCATGTTCGGCGACATCCAGAGGCGTTACGGAGGAGTTTTCGGGGGTTTCGGGCCGTCTCAGGTGCGTAACATGGGGTCCGAGGGGTTTTAAGGGGGATCCTAGAAGCATTTCAGGAAGTTTTAGAGCATTTTCGGCAAGATTCAGAGGTTTTACGGAAGCGTAACGGAGTAGTTTTGTTGGATTTCAGATGCATTACATGGGGTCTGAGGGGGTTTCAGGGCGATTTTGGAGGCATTTTAGGAAGTTTCATAGCATTTTCGGGATTCAGAGGCGATACGGAAGCGTTACGAAGGAGTTTTCGGGGGTTTTGGACCATCTCAGGTGCGTTACATGGTGCCCGAGGGGGATTCAGGGGGATCTTGGAGGCATTTCAGGAAGTTTCAGAGCATTTTTAGAGTCCCGATCACAATATCTTTTGAAGCGCTTCTGAAATACCTTTCTTTGATTTAAAGGTGTTCTTTAAACCCTCTGATACGACACTGACCTAAAATGCTTCGAAACGGCACTGAAACCTCCGAAATCCTATTGAAACGCCCTTGAAATCATCATTCAATTTGAAATGCCTCTGAAACTACTTTGGACGCCTTTAATATGCTTCAGAACCCCCCTGAAACGCACCTGAAAACCCCTTGAAACGCTTATGAAATTCTATCAAACGCCCCTCAAACTTCTACGCCCTTAAGGACAAACGTCTTGAAATCCCGCTTCAACAGTGCATCACAACTTCAAACGCACAAATCTCAAGAAGCAAGCTGCACACAACAGTGCGATTTATTATTCTGTTCTTGCGCACTTGTAATAAGCTTAAAATAAGAAGCTCAGCTGCGCTGGCTTTGTTTACAAAGAGATTTGTGCTCTCGAAATCGTGAGTAGGTACCAAAGTACGCCATTGTGGTGGCCATTTTGGGATTCTAACAAGTCTGTCATTAAAATGTTCCTGAAACACCCTGAAATCTATTGAATGACTCTGAAATTGGGAGTTCTTGGACATTGAAAATCCTTGAAACGTCCTCTTAAGGTTCCTAAGATCCCTCGAATTGCCCTTAAAGCTGCTTGAAACGTCCCTGAAACCCCCTCTCATACTGTTGAAATGCCCGTAATCCCATTTAAATGCCAACAAATCTTGACAGAACGCCCTTAAAAACCAAAAGGTTCATCGAATCCCCAGAAACAACCGCCTAAAACGCCCCTGGAGCCCCTTGGAACCCCCATTTTTGGGTCTCTGGGACCTTTCTGGAAAGTTGCCTTTTTATGCCTTTTTTAATTTATGCAGTCCAAGCATTGTGCATAAAAAGAGGTTCCAGTGTACTCGACTTTCAGAATTCTTATCAAATGCTTCATCGGCATGAAACGTGAAATTCAAAATATCCGTTTCTAAATACCAAGCATAAAAATTCATCAGTCCGTTAACTGCAAAAAACGGCCTTCATTCCCGGCAGTAAATTTAATCAATCGACCCAAAAATGAATCACTCTCAGCTTTCCCAACTGTTTCACAGCACTCTACACTCTTGCCAGCAAAACCTTATGACAAAGCACCAGGCAGAAAGCACAATCTACTTCAGCCAGCTAGCAGCAGTATCTGCCTGCCTGCCACAGTGACTGATATTTTGTAGCGCGCCTATATCGCCGCATTTGGCTGTTCGCTGCTGGCTTCTGCTGGCTAGAGTGGAGTTAAATTCCTGCCAGACATTGTGGCACCACGCTACGCCGCCGTCAGAAACCCAGCTCTTGGCGACCACCGACAGCAGCAGCAACCAGCAAGCAACCAAACAGAGTGTGCACTAATGAATGTCCATAAATTTAATAAAATGTATTCGCTCTATCTATGGCATACTGCCTTCCATTGCTGGTATCTGGCAACAGTGTCACCATTGTGTATCGGGAAGAAACCGATGGGATCGATGACAATAACTGCTACATAAGTATAGCTAGCTGTTGCTGGCTCAATACTGCAGCAGCCAGCGCTCCGTACTATAAAAGCTCTGGATGATGACTGTCGTCGTCGTCGTCGCCAGTCTTTGTAGCTCTCTGTTATTGAGAATGATTGGTTTATGCAATCAACGATAAACATCAATTTCTGCAGTGTACGGAGATACGACCGACAGACACAAAATAATTCAACGACAAGAATGATGGTTGGTGGTAATGAAGACGAACTCAATTCCTCCAGTTGGCAGGCAAAGTAATCAAAAGAATTTCCTTTGGAGATGCCGGGGATTGAACCCGGGGCCTCTCACATGCGAAGCGAGCGCTCTACCACTGAGCTACATCCCCAACTTACGAAAGTGGAATGGCAACAGCTGTTCCACTTGTTTGCCGTTGAACATGAAGTGCTTCAGAGCTCATTAGGATTTCCCCCCAATTCGCACCATTATCAGGCGACCAACATTCTCTATTATGTCATCTTCTACTGACTGACTGACGACGAAACAGACGACGTTAACGTCAATGTGGCTCAGTGCGTGTATATGGGGTATTGGGATATAGCTATGTCTATAACGCAGCAGAACGAAGGCCAATGGAGCGTGTGAAAATATTATAGGTCAGGCTAGGCATATATGTAGCGTAAATGGTGTACGCGAGAGAATGGCACTGATAAGAGAATTAGATTACCGAAGTAAACCCGGATAAAAACTAACCATAGGGTGTTTGGTGAAAACCATTCCTGCACCATACAGTGTACCAGCTACAATAATGTATATTGTAATGAAATGGTTCACTAAAAGCTTCGCACATTGTAGCTACTATACATTTACTTTCGATTTTTATGTAACACTATATTATACAGTCGGAACCCGCTCGTTGAGCCACAACCTCCACCCAACCAACGAATTCGATTCGCTAGTTGGGTGAAGTGACAGCAGCACAAGGGGCGTGCGCATTGTTTTTTTTAATCATGTTTAGGTTGGAAGCAAAAAGGAAAATTTTTCAATTTGTTTTACATTTAGAGGAAAACTGATACGTTTTGCAAGATACATATATGGCCAATGCGAGAAATAATTATTTTCATCCATTTTCAGTCGGTGAAGTGAAAATATAGATGTTTATGAAACCACCCGGTACCAAAAGCAAGCACAAAACACTTTCAATGATCGACAAAATAAAGATTGCCGATGTTTTGCATTTATTTCGAAGTTATTGTACATATTCTTTTTTTGAGAAATATGAAATTGAAATTCTTCTCGATTATCAGTAAAGTTTAAGAAACCAAAAACTCATTAGCTCGCCCCTCGGAATTACAGATTGGTTGTCATTTTCAGTTTGACATTGAATTATGACATCCAGGTACTTTTTAGTTGGCTGACAGCTCAACTAACGGGGCCCCAACTAAAAAGCCACCCAACTATTAAGCCCCCAACCAGCGAGTCATGACTGTACTGTTTTTCTTACGTTTGAACCATTCACTTTTCCGAAACATTATTTTTCCGTGAATTTTTAATTATTTATTCAGTTTTAGATTTTTTCCGTGCTTTGTTTTGTTGATCTTTGTGACTTTTATGATGCAAAGGAAAGGAAAGAAAAAAGTGAATAAGTTAAAACATCAATTTAAAGTCAATAAAATGTTTAAATAAGTAGTAAACCAGATGTCTTAAGAATCGCAGATCCAAGAGATATGGCGGGCTAGGTATGTAGAGTGCGATGAGAGGAATACGATTGACGAACTTTATCTTTGACGTAGAGCCATCTTTAACATATGGACTGGACTAAATACTGAATGAAATTCTAATATAGGTTCGTCTGTGGGTTCGCTTCTTAACCTAACTTATACTTGAATCGAACTTGACAGTTTTCTAATGAGTTGTTAAATACATATGTACGTGTATTTCAAACTTTAGTCAAACTGGAGCCTCAATATTGCAATAACGGTTGAGCACGCTGTAATGATACTTATGTACCTCGTCACCCACTTCATGCAACTACATTAGTGGTCTAATAATGCTTAGCGCGCTCGGCATAGTTCCATCATTCCGCTCAAAGTGTTGCCACAAATAATGCTTAGTTTGCGAAACCTGGTTATCTGGCTGGTGGGGCATGGGAGCCTAAGCTTCAACTGTTAATGCAATCAGAGACTACTCAGACCTCGACTCAGACTTAGACGTGGGCGATCCAATATATGAAAGGTTATCCAAAACGCTCTGGAGAATTCCCAAAGCGCATTCTCATAATGCTAGTAAGCCTAAGATGCCATTAACAGGAGGAAAATGACAAGATAATATAACATTACATGGTTTATGTAATGTAAACCAATACAACATAACAAAAGAGAACCATTCCAAAACCATTTAATTAAATGTATAACCAGTGGTGAAACTACAATTAAAAACAATATATTTACGGTACATTTTGTTGTTTGAAACCATATGTGTACCATACAATGTACGGTTTATTAAAACCCATGTATCAGTATTTATAACAATTCATTTACAATATAATGTATGGTTTTGCAAAAAAATATATATGGAGAAAAATATTTTTTTATATTGTTACGATACTTAACAACCCGTATAGTATATTGTAAAAATCTTATTTACAATTTACTGTATGGTGTTCTACATTACATTTTATTGTTTTTGTATTTTTATTTTTACAGTGGTTTCTATTGTAAAAATATGGTTTTAAATAGTACTGTTACAATACAACGTTCGGTTTTTCTACTGTATTTTTTATTCGGGAAGCCATACGAGTGTGTTGCTTTGTCATGCGTAAGTGAAGATAGTGTGAACAGTGACACCTATGATAATCATACGGAATGCTTTGGTTGTGACAGCTATATTTCGTACACATGTGTTGTTGATTTTCATACTATAGAACAGCTGAGAGAAAAATAATTAGCGAAAGCGATGCATGAGTTAAAGGAACGCCCATTACGTGACGCAAAAATATATCTGCTTTTAGTCAAACTTGAGAACCTTTCAGAAATTGGTTATAGGTCGTTACACTTTGCTGAACCTCATTCGATACAATGAATCCTGGTATAGGGTGACTTTGGGTATTATCGACAGGTTTGTTATTTTCGAAATTACGTTTTTGTCAGTCAAATTCCCTGAAACTTGGTCACTTTGTCGTATAATTTATCTTCGAATGAGTGTAACTAGTTATTGTATTATTCAATTTTGCCGTCTTTTGCTTTTTATAGATACGCGTATTTGTTTCAACATGGATAAATATTAAAACCGGTCAAAACACGTATTTTTCAAGAACAATGGAAATTTAGGCTAAATTTTGATGATTGTTTTGATATATAGCTTTCGTCTATAGATACACTGAACGGCGGCTTGCGGTGAAAATTACTATTGTGAGGGTCAATTCAAATGCACAACGCCACTAAATTTGTGCAGACTGAGTTTCGTTTTAATTCAACAGAATTATGTTTTCAATTTTACCATGGACTCGATTTTTAATTAAAAAAAGTTCCTGTTGGCAATCGGATTCGAACCAAGAACCTTGATATCACCAGGCTCGCACGCTACCTATCGAACCGGTTGATGTGAGAAGAAACAAAACGTACACAAAAAGCGTTGGTGGGTCGATGATCATGTTTTGCCATGGTAAATTTAAAAACATTTTTATGCTTGTCATTACTGCAAGGCTCCTTTCAGTGTATAGCTCCAGCGTTCAAAACTCGAAAACTGCGATTACGTAGGAAGTTGGCTACGTAGTTAAGCTTACGCGCTTGGACATCCCATTTCTTTAGGGTTGTCAAGATAGAGCTGTGGTGACCCTCCATAACTAGAGAGTTAGACGGTCGGCGGACTCACCGAACGTTGGAAAAGTAACCGCCGGATTGGCAGGATCTGAGGCCGGATCTAGCAGGAAAGTTTGTTCAACATCAACTAGACAGGGCTTGATTTCCGGCAGATGACCGCCGGATGGATAGGCGACCAGGCAGGACAGCGGGCTTGATCTACGACACAAGATGGTTGACGGTTGATCGTTGGACGGAAAGGAACAGATACCGGACAGGACAGCAGGCTTGAACGACAGGAACGAGGACCAGACACTTGAACGATGACTTTGACGACAACCAGGCAGATAATGGGAACCACACTTTCACAGCACAGTGTTTCAATCCTATTAGATATAACGCCTACAAGCTATGCAATCAAGCGAACTGTGCCGCACATCTTCAGAATAATAAAAACACACAGTTCTATCACCTTACCCTGGTATCCACGAACCAATGTGTGAACCTTCTGCCAACCAAGTCCCACCAACACTCCGACACCCGCATGAATTTGTGCTGACGCAGAGGTATAATCGGTCATGTGGATACAAACGATTGCAATCATCACTTCCTTCCCCTTCCCCACATTGGCCTGCATCCTGACGTAGCAGGCGCCATTGTCGCCTAAAAATAGAAGATCACCAACGCTCACACACTGAAGATGCCTGCTAGTCCCCGCAGATATATCATTGGCTCCTTGTGTGAGTGTAGCTGGTCTGGCGATACTGGAGTAGCATCTACGGGCGGTCAATCAAGCTCAAGCTTAGGCTCAAGCAATTGAGTAAGGTTATTGGTAAAGCTTGTTTAGGAATGCATTCTTTCATTGCGCAGGCTGTGCCAAGGGAACTCAGTAAACTTAAACTGGGTTCCAGTGAGGGGCTGTTCGGGCTCGTTTGGAAGTTAACCATCAATGTTAGCTTCTTTTCCCGATCAGTCTAGATAGCTGTGTAGTGTCGGAAGCGGTTGTCTCAATTGGCCAAGAATAACACTACGGACCGCCTGATCCAGTGGTAAGAGTCCACTAAACAGGTGACCCCCCTAATTCATGGTGTTATGCGGCTTTATGCTTACCGTGCCAAGGAATGAATGGTTAGGGGGGTCATAAAAAACCTAACCACAAACGGAACCTGTGGAGAATTAGGGCGTCCTCCACAGTATTACGCCCTTACTGCACTATCCGGAGCAATAGTGCAGTTGACCTTGCGTTTCTCCGAGATAATCAGTTGTCTTTCTTAAGTCTCAAATTTGAGGCTAAATAAGGGCGGGATTATTCAAATGTTGTAAATTAGCTCACATTACCACCTATATGGTTTCGCTTAATGCGTTTTCGCCATTGGCGTTTTTCAATTGACACCGATTTGGTTTGTCGTTGATGTTTCCTTTTTGTGATGTGATTGTGAAGAGTGTAATCCTGTTTAGTTTGGGTAGTGGCTACGGCTAGGAAACCTCAGATCAATTTTCAGCGTAAAAAGCGTGCGTAGCCCAAGTGGCTCTACTTCAAAAAGTTCATTATCGTAGGGTAACTTCTATATAGGTTACCTTATGAACCCAGTTTGCTTTTTTTCATTATAAATGAAGTGTCGTGCCTCGAGCCTGCTATATTCTAGAATAACGTAAACAGTATGTTTCAACATTTGCTCCCAAGTAACACACTTGTCACCGAAGAGTCACGGCGGCGCAGGTTTTTGTTGCGCAAAAGTCACTGTGACCTACTTCTAGCAAGTAAGTATTTGTTTGTTAGAAGCAAGTCACAGTGACTTCTGCGCAACAAAAACCTGCGCCGCCGTGACTCTTCGGTGACAAGTGTGTTACTTGGGCTTATTGATGCCTTCAAGCAAGCTCTTGTATTCAACATCTTTTCGCTGGTATTTGGCAGTATTGCTACGATGATTACATCATCTGAAGTAGCTCAAACATTAATTTGAGATGCTTCAGTTGTATGGATTACTTAGGTAGTACAGTTCATGGATAACTTAACATAGAATTTCACCTAACCCAACTCTGCATGAGCAGAATTTGTCATGAGTTGACTGATTGGCATGTGTCAGATGAGGAGTCTCCATGTGACCGACCTTCTTTGCACTTTTGAGTGTTCCTTCGCAAAATTTGCGTATTCAGGCGACCCTGCTCAACAAACTAGGGAACCTGTACTAATTGGTTGTGACCACATTTTATGGATAACTCGCTTCCATTGCTACTCTAAGAGAGTTTCACTGTCGTTTTGTACCTACAATGCCCTCCATTATGGTATACCATAACTATTGCTTTGAAAGAAGCTTGTCCTCTGCGGTCTGTGCGAACCGCAAAACGTATTCCTGAATGGAACTCTGATCTGTTCAAGTTCAAAATATCTTCGGATAACCCATTATTTTGTATAGATACACATCTCTAGCTTCCGCTTGAGAATTATAGCTATATAATCGACTTAGTGGGCCCATAAAAGCTCTGCTTACTTCAAATCTCCAGGTGCAAATGGGGGTTTGTCCTATTTTTCTCCAAAAGGATTTGAGTATTTCAAACATGTTTCGAACTCTTGTAGTTTGCTATTGGGTATTTTCATGGCGTGAAATTACTCCATAGTTTTATCCCGAAAGGGTGCGTGCATTGTATAAAGAAGGAATGAGTTCCAGATTCATCTGGTTACCTCGTTCTTTCTGTAATGCTTGAAACGCATTGTCGATAATCACATCTGTGATGTTCGTCTGGCTGACATGCCTTTTCATGTGAACTCACATGCCTCCCAATTTGGGATGTCCACAGTGACTCTTTTACACAAAGTTGTATACGTTTTCAAGAAAGTACTCACTCAAACGTAGTTTTTGCTTGGTTTCTTGAATATTGAGGATGCTTTCGATGACGTGCCTTTCAATGTCATATTGAAAGTTGCATGACGTCACAAGCTACCTCCAATGAGCTATAGGCTCTCTTTACGCTTATGCGTTTTACAATGTCCTTTTCAGGGCACTGATTAAACCCGCTGTGGTATGGGCTATGAGCTCTCGTTGCGCTTATGCGTTTATTCCCTCTCCTAGGGCATCCCTTCCTATTTCATCACCTTTCCCTTTCCTAATCCCATTCCATCCCTTGTCCAATTCCCTCAGGTAAATGATGCGGTATATCAAATTGTACAATATAAATGGACCTGAAACGCTGGGCTGAGCAGAGGGTGATATCCAATTGGATGGATGTCAAAAATTGCAATCAGTCAAAACGATTTATAACACCAAATGCTTATAAAACCAAAAAGCTCTTAGAGCTCAACAAGAGAGCTCTATGTACATACACTGGCCTAGTAACTGGACACTGGCCGAGCAGGTATCACTTGAAAAATATTGGCCATATTCAGAGTGATATCTGTCGTTTCTGAAATACGGAACGTGAAACCTCGGAACATCTGCTTTGCAGTTGTGGTGCTTTATATTCGCGCAGGCAAAGATTTCTAAATAGTGGTTGCTTGCAACCCAGTGAGATCTGGTCTGCAAAACCTTGGAATTTATCAATTCTATTGCACCTGACTGGGAGACGACGCGTCGTGGCAGTAGCTGATTACTTGACACATGGTAATTAGCTGGCAAGATGCGAATATCAAAGCGGGACATGCCACAAAAGTTCAGTCTATTGAACGCAGTGGCTTAATTTCCCCAACAGGGGAGGAAAAAAAAGGTTATTGGTCTATAACCCTCTTGTCCTTTTCCTTTTTGGGAATCATCAGATCATTAGATCATCAGATATAGCTCCAGTTTGCCATACCCGGTTCATTGTGTCCCGGCCAATAAACTATCCGTTAAAATTCTCGATATTGTCAGGGCCCGCAGGCTTTCCACTCAAGTAACAGAACTAGCTGAATAACAATTTCTTAAGTTATAGTTTGCTTAAGAGTAGTTTGTTCCGCTCTTGTATAGCATAAATGTTTGCTGGGCAGTGCTATGGCTGAGGGCACAGTAGGGTTTGTTCAATGAGAAATACTTATTGTAGTCCATTGCTTTCGTCTTTCAATGAGAACTCGGCTTCAGCCAATGACTTGCAAGTAGGAAGGACTCGCAGACACCTTGATAGCCTTGACCTTCCTCCATAGTTGCGCCGAACTAGTGGTCTCAGTGATCTTCGCTGTGAAGTTAGCCCATGTGCTCTCATTGGCCCCCATATGACCCTTCTGGCCTTTGCACGTGCAAGTTGGAACTCTATCAGCTTACAAGGCTTCACGGGTACCAGTCTTCTCAGGGCTCTTAGGTTTGATAATTCGTAAACCTCGGTATTCCACCATGGTACTCTTTTTTGACGACCATTACCGCTTGCCTTTGGAATGTGACGATCAGCGGTCTCACGGATAAACACAGCGCACTCGGTAGGAATCAGAACGCAGAGAGAATGAGGGAGTTGGCGACGGATATGTCGAGAGACGAAGTTCCAGTCTGACTTCTCAATATTCCACCCAAGTCTTGACAAGTAGACGGGGGGATGTATGGCCAGCGACAAGAGCACAGGGAAATGGTCATTACCATAAGGATTGTCACTTGTTGGATTTAATCACCGTTAGCTAGTATATCTCTTTATTGTTGATATTTTTCGGTGTCCGAATTACTTGTACACTGTACAGCACCCATTATTCCTTCCTTCATCAAAACAACTTTACTTGTTGGATTTAATCACCATTAGCTAATATATCTCTTTATTGTTGATATTTTTCGGTTTCGGTTCACCGAAAAATATCAACAATAAAGAGATATACATAAGGATTGTCGTCTACTTGCCATGTGAGCCGACTAGCAACATCCAGCAAGAGGCAATCTGCAGGACCACCTATGACGTCGCTTTCTAATTCTACCCTGTTCCTTGGGCCATGTTTGCACTTTCCACGGTGAACACAAAAGGGAGCTTAAAGGTTACCGCGACGGAACCGAAGATACCGCTGGTATATCCTCCCTCACTGCCAATCCAACTCCGTGGATGGTGGCGTTAGTGTAAGGATTGATATACCATTTCAGTTGCTGTGGATTGCTGGAGATTGATAAGGGATTGAGATGTCATCGCTAAAGCCGCCAACTATTCCTTTCCCAATTGTACAGCAATCACAGCATGGTTCAGTGCCTTGGTGTACCACCGGTGTGTTCTTTTGTACGTACGATTTTTTGCTTTTCTGCCGCCGTGGGATACATTTGGACACTAACAATACAAGGTTTGCGGCCTGACGTAAAGTATTTTATTTATCTGTATTAACGAGATTTTTAGCCCTAGTCTAGTTCATCTCGGGACACACGTTTTACTTCCATTCCGAAGAAATAACTCGCATTTTTTTAGTATGTCGGTAGTGGGATTCTATCCCAGGTCCTCGGCGTGATAGTCACGTGCTTTAACCATCACATCAGGTCCGCTCCCTAACGTAAAGTAGTGCGTTAGTTAAAATTTTACATATTTTAATGAATACTTATTTCTTACATGTGCAATTTAATGTTTTTATCCTGGGGTGGAATGAACATGATGATCTTGTACCGACTTTTTGAACATTCTTAGCAGAATACCCTCCTCGAATGAGTGTAATCAGTTTTGTACCTTTTGATTCCGCCCTTATTTTGCTTATCCTTTGACAGATACGCGTATTTCGACTACCACTTATAATCTTCCTCAGTATCAGTTATCCACTCAAACAACATTAGGAAACATTAGTTACTGAAGGACTGATCGATGATTCAAGTTCACTATTTTTTTTTCATACCATCTTAATCTCCATGCTATGCGATCTTCCTTTAGGGAGCTGCATACTGCCGTAATTCTGCAAAGTGACGTAAGCGCCATTCAAAATTTCGACATTTTTTGGTATATTTTATATAATATTTGGTGTAAAAATAACACTGTGGTATGCTTGCTGTATTAGAATGCAAGATCTCGTCGTAATCTATCATCTATGGAACAACACTAAGAGGATGAGTAAGAGTTTTATGCATAATAACCAAAAATTGGGTCAAAACTCTCAATGTCGCTTACGTCACTTTACAGAATTACGGCAGCATAGGTTTCAGGGATCTTCCAGAGAATTATCAAGGGAGTTGGGGTAGTTTTACAGGTGCTTCATGACGATTTCAGAGCGAACACCTAAAGTTCTTCTGGCACTCGCGCGGTTGGCCACCACCGCCAGCACCACGCTATTTGCTGAGTACAAAAAAGTGAGGCTTTTCAACGTGTTGTACAAAATACAACAGCGCGATCGCTCGAGGGTTAAACACTCCATCTTAAGCTCTTAAAACTCCGCTGAAACCCTCAGAAACCCTCCTGAAAGCCCCTGAAAGCCGATATCCCCTGGAAGCCCTCTTGTATGCTCCTCAATACCTTCAGAAATTTCTTGGAATCTTTATGGTAGGTACTTGAAATCTCTAAAATTCTTATTCAGTTCTCTTCTTGGCATAACGTCCTCACTGGGACAAAGCCAGCGTCTCAGCTTAGTGTTCTATGAGTACTTCCACAGTTATTAACTGAGAGGTTCCTTTGCCAACGACCATTTTGCATGTGTATATCGTGTGGCAGCCACGTAGACACTATATGCCGGAAAGGAAGTCAAGAAAGTTTCCATAACGCAAAGTTCCTGGTAATCGAATCCGTCACCCTCAGCATGTTTTTGTTGGGTACATTACAGCTGTGGTAATATGAGCCCTTAGTAAACCCTTAAAATCCTCTGAAATCTCTTGAACGTCTCTTGCAACTACCCTGGTACTCGTTGGAACACTTCGGAATAGTCTGAAAACGTCTTGAAACCCTCTTAACTCTTCCTGAAGCCCCAAAGCGGCCGTATGCCGTTCGTAAACCGTTCTAAGAAATAGTTTCAACTAAATACCTCCAGCAAAGTGGACCTTTTCAAGCAACAGAGTTTAAATGCAGGTTCATTGGGGCTATTAAAAGAAGGAAGGATTAGAATGGGTTTAAATGATTTGATTGTAACAACGTCTTACAGGGCATCACAAAGCAACAAATGTTGCTTGGGAAAAACGATAAATAATCAAATTGGCTATTTAGAAGATCTGCACGACATCTTTCCTGTCACTGATCAATCAACCTGCGTGATATTACGATGGGATTTACCTTGGGCAATACTGCAAAATAAAGTTAGAAGAAAAAGTGTCAAATTATCTACGAACTAGACGCATTTTATCGTTTTGAGGTTTTTCTACATCCTAACCTACTTTTCGACTGCGGATCGTCGGCTTAACAAATGGACCTCGTTTAAGAGTTAGCGTGAAAAATGCGGTCCATTTCTCAAATCCTTACCCAAGGGAACTGTGGCTCATTTCTATAGTAATATTGCTTTGCTCAAGCGTTCAGTCCATCCTTTTCCGCGGCAAATAAAATCAACAAAGGGCAACCGCAATAAATCTCCCGACGTTCCCCATGCCCACTACTTTTGAATCTATTTATAAATTTCCAAATCACTATTAGTCAAACTTTGGCCATCGCCTTGGCAAATTGTGTGTAATTGCATAACTTGCTCCAATCAAGTTACAGGTGGTACGTTCTTCTTACATGTGTTCCCCTGCTGCTGCAGCAGCGAGCAAGTTCGCAATCACGGGCGGGTGGCGCAAGCGACATCATCGCCGCTTGTTGGAACGAGCACGTGAGGAAAACACCTCTTTCCTTGTCGCGAGCGAGAAAACGCCTCTCAGCCGCCACAAACGAGGAGTTTCCGTAATAAATTATCATATCATCTAAGTTGAAAAGTTTCAACCGGCGCGGCGGCGGGCGCTCGGCTGATGCCGATGCTCGCTTTGCCGGGAAAACGCGACGAGTCAGTCCTCGTCGTCCTCAGTTCTTGGTGCTAATATTTCATAATTAACTTTGCCTGGCACTGCTTCGCAGCTGCACTCAGTCATATCATACCCATTGGATTCCGTCGCCGTGAATGTTCCAGCCGCTGCGCTGTGTGAAGTTGCGGTGCGCAGAGGAGAAAGTTTCACTAATCATTAGTTTTCATTTGCATTTTTACACACTTTTGCGAAATGGCAGCTGGCGACGACACGGAAGATTTTTCCAGAGGGAAATTTTTCCGCGAGTTGGAATGTGCCACTGCAGTGCCCCGCACGCCGGCCGGCCGTCCTGTCGAATGGAAGAGAATTGGAATTGAATTTGGGTGTTGGGAATGGAACTTGGCGTCAAGTGGCGTAACGACTTCATTACTTAATTGAAACATGTTTTGAAAGTAGAAACAAAGTTGTGTAGCACTAACTGGTGAAAACTTTTTATTTGAGCTTGTTTTGGTTAAAAGGTGCTTTACAATCAATGAAATCGTTGAGCGAGTCTCCGTGATGGACCTGTATCATGAACAATGGAAAACCAGCCTTCACGAAGCCGACGGACTCTTCCTGGTTCTCTGCCGAATATGGTTTTAGTTTGTTGTTCCTCCGGCATACGATATACATGCCCAGCCCACCGCAGTCTGTCGTGTTTTATTTGCTTCACTATATCCATATCTTTACATACCTAGTACAATTTAAAGTTCATGTCAAGCCCGTGCACAAAGGGGGGGGGGTGGTTTGCGTGTTAAACCCCCCCATTACCTACGCTCCATACACTAGGCGCCCCTTCGCCTTTTGCCAAAATTGGGAAATCCCCTCCCTTGGCACCACTTCTGTGCATGGGCCTGGTTCATGCGACGCTGCCAGATACTGTCCTCCAGTTTAACGCCGAGTGTTGTTTGCAACACTTTACGTTCAAAGACTCCAAAGGCTCTCCAATCAGCTTCTCTCAATGTCCACAATTTATAGCCGTTTAAAGCGAATGAAAGAATCAGAGTCTTTTACAGATAGTTTTGCAGACTGAAAAAGGGCCGATTCGCAGTCGTAATCTGTGTTCTCACCTTGCGGGTAACATCAATATCGCGCGTCACTAGAGTTCTATATGAAAAACAAATACGTCCACAACATCCAACTTTTCACCACCTATCATCACTTATCGTCACTGCTGCCACGGCCAGACCAACGTTGACCTCCAGCTTGGTACTTGTTATTTGTGGTGTTAATCGTAAGTCCAATCCTCGTAGTGTCCCTGCTAAGAGGTATGAACGCATGTTCCATCTTCGTAAGCTCGATAGAGCATCGCCCTGCTGTAGTACGTCTAAGCTACAAACGATAACGAAATTTCATACGCAATCGCTACCCTTACACTTGATTTTGATCCGTCAAGCGTCGTATGAATCAGTCTAATCAGCTTCACCGGAAAACCATGTTCGATGATAATTTGCTAAGAAACAAAAAAAAAAAACAGATGATGAATCTGAAACTTGTACTCCCGAAATCGATCGAGAATCTGCCACAGGGTAATCTCTGAGTCGTTGTTAATCAGCCCTCACGAATACCTCATATTCACCTGATAGAATTCCTCAATTGAGCTCAACTACGCTCCTGTCGATGACCTTTCTTGATTTGATGGCAAATGAGACCATCCAACCAACTAGCAGGCAGTTTTTCCTATAACTTCAATAGAATACGTTGTAAGAGTACATCTGCTCACTAACGTGCTTGAGAAGCTCGGCCTGCAGTTCGACCTTTCCAGTGGACTTGTTATGCTTCAGTGTTCTAATGACTGTCTAGACATCGTCTAGCGTTGGAAGTTCCACAGCCTGTCTGTTGCTCTTCCATTCCCACGGTCGTTGCACAGAACAAAAGTGGGCGTTGTTTTTTCTCCCCATGCCATTGACTGTTTCGTAAAACCTGCGCATATCATTCTGTCCCATACTCTCTTGCACTTGAGCAATTGCATTTTCCTCATACTCACTTTTCTTTATACGGTGATTTCGTTTTTCGGGCAGCAATTACCTTATATCGCAGCATTTCCTGGAGAATTTCCTGGAGGAATTCCTGGTGGACTTTCTAGAAGACTTCCTGGGGGAGTTTCTGGAAGAGTTCCTAAGTGCATTTCTGGAGAAATTCCCGAAGGATTTCCTGGAGGACTTCCTGGAGAACTTTCTGAAAAAATCCTAGAGAACTTGCTAGAGGACTTCCTGGAGGAATTCCTAGAGAACTTCCTGGAGCAATTAATGGAGGATTTCCTGCAGGAATTCCTGGTGGACTTCGCGCAGGGCCCAATGGAGGACTTCCTGAAGGAATTCCGAGCAGAATAATTCCTGAAGAATTTCCTGGAGTAATACCTGTAAGAATTCCTGAAGGATTTCCTGGAGAAATTCCTGGTAGACTTCCTAGAATACTTTCTGGGGGAATTCCTGGAGAAATTCCCGAAGGACTTCCTGGAGGACTTCTTGAAGAAATTCCTGGAGAGCTTCCTAAAAGACTTCCTGGGGGAATTCCTGGAGGACTTCTTTGAGAACTTCCTGAAAAAATCCTAGAGAACTTACTAGAGGACTTCCTGCGGGGTTTCCCGGTGAATTCCTGCAGGAATTCTTGGTGGACTTCACGTAGGACTTTCTGAGAGAATATTGAACTTCCTGAAGGAACTCCGAGCAGGATTTAAAAAGGAAAATTCCTTAGAAGCTACCTGAAGGGATTCCTAGAGTGATTCCTGGAGGACGCATGGGGAAACTCCTGAAGGAATTCCAAAAAAACATCTTGGAAAATTGCTGGTGGACTTCTTAAAGGAACTCCTGGAGGAATTCCCGGAGGACTTCCTGGAGGACTTCCTAAACGACTTCCTAGAGAAATTCCTGGTGGATTTCCTGGAGGTTTTCCTGGAAGATTTCTTGGAGGAATTACAGGAGGAATACTTGTAGGACTTTCTGGATGCACTCCTGGAGGAATTCCTAGAGAAATTCCTGGAGGGATTCCTGGAGAAATTTCTGGAGGACTTTCTGGAGGAATTCCTAGAGAACTTCATAGCATAATTCCTGGAGGATTTCCTGGGGGGATTCCTGGTAGGCTGCCTAGTGTACTTTCTGTGAGAATTTCTGGAGGAACACCCGGAGGACTTCCTGGAGGACTTCCTGGAGGACTTCCTGGAGGACTTCCTGGAGGACTTCCTGGTGCAATTCCTGGAGCAATTCCTGAAGGATTTCCTAGAGGAATAACTGGTGGACTTCCTACAGGACTTCCTGGGGGAATCCTTGAAGGACTTGATAGAGGATATCCTGGAGGAATTCCTATTGAACTTCTTGAAGGAATTCCGAGCTGAATGGTTCCTGTAGGATTTCCTGGAGGATTTCCTGGAGTAATTCCTGGAAGAATTCCTGGAGGATTTCCTGGAGAAATTCCTGGTAGACTTCCTAGAGGACTTTCTGGGGGAATTCCTGGAGAAATTTTCGATGAAAGACTTCCCTGGAGGACTTCTCGGAGAAATTCCTGGAGTGCTTCCTAAAGCAATTCTAGGAGGATTCCCTAAAGGAACTCCTGATGGATTTTCTAGAGGACTTCCTGGGGAAGTTCATGGAGGGCTTCTTAGGTGCATTTCTGGAGGAATTCCCGAAGGACTTCCTGAAAAAATCCTAGAGAACTTACTAGAGGACTTCCTGGTGGACTTGCTGGAGGGTTTTCTGGAGGAATTCCTAGAGAACCCCTTAGAGCAATTCCTGGAGGATTTCCTGCAGGAATCCTTGGTGGACTTCGCGTAGGGCCCAATGGAAGTCTTCCTGAGGGAATTTCTAGCGAACTTCCTGAAGGAACTCCAAACGGGATTTGAAAATGAAATTTCCTTAAAAATGATTTCTGAAAAAAAATATAGGAAGGATTCAAAGAAGAATTTCTGGAGAGATTGCTGTTGAAACTCGTAGAGGTATTCCTGGAGAGATTCTTGAAGAAATTCCTAAACAGTTTCCTGACGGCATTCCTGAACGGGTTCCTGGAAGTATCCCTGGTGAGATTCATGTACAAATTCCATAAAAGATTCTCAAGGAATCCTTGTAAAGATTTCTGGAGGGATTGCTGTAGGAGTAGCTCCAGGAATCAATCTTCCTAGATTCCCGGAGGACTTCCTGAAGGATTTCCTAAAGGACTTCCTAGAGGACTTCTTGGAGGAATTCCTAGAGAACTTCATAAAGGAATTGCTGATGGACTTCCTGGAGGAATTCCTGTGTGCACTTCTGGATGAATTCCTAGAGAATTTCCTAGAAGAATTCCTGAAGGAATTTTCGGAGGAATTCCCGGAGGACTTTCTGAAGGGTTTCCTTGATGACTTTCTGGAAGAATTCCTGGTGCATTTCTGGAGAAATTTTTGAAGGAATTCCTGTGAGACTTCCTGGAGAACTGCCTAGAAAAAACCCTAGAAAACTTGGTAGAGGTCTTTCTGGGGGACTTGCTGGAGGATTTCCTGAAGGAAATCCTAGAGAACTTCCTAGAGTAATTTCTAAAGGATTTCCTGTAGGAATTCTTGGTGGAGGGCCCAATGGAGGACTTTCTCAGGAAATTTCTTGTGAACGTCCTGAATTAAATTCGAGCCCGATTTAAGAAGGAAGATTCCTTAAAAGCTACCAGAAGTGAATCCTGGAGGACTGGGAGAAACATCTGATGGAATTTCAAGGGGCCTTTCTGAAAAAAAATATGGGAAGGATTCGAAGAAGAATTCTGGTGAAACTCGTAGAGGAATTCCTGGAGAGATTCTTTTACAAATTCCTAAACAGTTTCCTGACGGCATTCATGAACGGATTTCTGGAAGTATCCCTGGGATTCCTATACAAATTCTAGAAAACAGTCTCAAGGAATCCTTGTAAAGATTTCTGGACGGATTTATAGATGGATTCCTGTAGGAGTAGCTCCAGGAATCAATCCAGGAATCCCTCCAGGATTTTTTCCAGGGATCCTCCCAGAATCACTCCGGGAATTCTTACAGAAATACTTTTTAAAATCTTGCTGGGAATTCCTTCAGAAAGTCCTCCAGGAAATCCTCCAGGAAGTCCTCCAGAATTTTCCCCATGAATTCCTCCAGGGATTCCTCCAGAAAGTCTTCCATTAACCCCTACAGGAAGTCCTCCGGGAAATCCTCCACGAATTCTTTCAGAAATTCCTCCAATGATTCATTCAAGAATTCTGCTAGGTATTCTTCCAGAAACCTCAACAGGAATTTCTGCAGGATCTCCTCTCAGAATATCTACAGCAGTCTATTAAGCAATTTCTCTAGGAATTCCCCAAGAAATCTTTCAAGCAATTACTTTTGGAGGAGTTTCTAGATAAAATGGTGAAGCGAGAATGACCTGGACTGCCCATAATCGCATAGTTGACGTAAGCGCCACTGTAGTTTTCAGCACATTTTTGAAAATTTAACAATGATTAATGAAAAGTTTTTAATTTATTTCACGTTGATATCTAGCTAGTGGTTAGAACTTGTGCTCTATTGAATAAAATTGGTCACAATTATCTACATTCGATAGATATTAGCTTGTGAGTGCTGACATTGTCAATGGTGGTTACGTCAACTATGCGATTATGGACAGTGGAGGGCTTTCTGGAGAAATACCTATAGTGATTCCTGAAGGAATTCGTGGAGAAATTCATGGAATAATTCCAGTAGGAGTTCTTGGAGAAATGCCGGGAGAACAATCTAGAGGAATTCCTGAAGGACTTCCTGGAGGACTTTCTGGAGGACTTTCTGAAGGATTTCCCGAAAGAGTTCCTGGAGGAATTCCTGGAGGGCTTCCTGGAGGAATCCCAGAAAGTCCTTGTGGAAGAATTCCAGTAGGATTTCCTTGAGAAATTCCAGGAGGACTTCATGGAGGAATTCCTGGAGGGCTTACAGGAGGAATTTCTTGAGGACTACCTGGAGGACATCCTGGATAAATTCTTAGAGGACTTTCTAGGCGAATTCCTGGAGGACTTCATTGTAAATTATAGGAAGGATTCAAAGAAGAATTTTTGGAGAGACTTTTGGTGGAATTCGTGAAGGAATTTCTGGAGAGATTCTTGGAGAAATTCCTGCAGAGATTCCTGAATAAATTCTCGGCATTCGTGGACGGATTCTTAGAGGACTTTCTGGAGAGACTCTTGTAGAAATTCCTGGAGGGATCCCTAAAAAAAAAACTTGAGAGATTCCCAGAAGAATTTCTGTAGAGATTTCCGGAGGAATCCCTCAAGGAATCTCATTAGCAATAGCTCCTGGAGGAATTGCTAGAAAAAATCCTGAAGCGATTTGTGGAGAAAGTTCTGGAGTGATTCCTGGAGAAATTCATGGAGAGGTTCCTGGAGGACTTCCTGGCGGAATTCCAGAAGGACTTCGTGGAGAATTTCGAGGAGGACTTCTTGGAGAAATGCCTGGAGGACCTATTGGAGTCTCGCGATTGAGTGATGATGATCAAATGAATTTTCGGTGCTACGTTTGTTCCACATGTTTTTTGTATGTGATGCCAAAAGACATAAACTTTAAATGATAATTGGTTAACATTGTATTAATGCTGAATGAAAAACGCATGTTTTAAATGATACAAAAAAAAACTGTTAAAATCAGGTCACCGCTGTATTCGTATTTGTCACACCCCTCTCTGCCATTATTTAAAACAGAACAGATGAACAGATCCCAAACCAGGCCACGACAAGATAACGGTCTCAGGATACGACACCGAACTCGGACATTGAGTGAGAAAACAGTCGACTTCCAATGTCCGCAGAGCTCTACGAAGAAAAAACCATCGCCCATTTGTACGCTATTACTGTGCATCTTATCCGCTTCCTCGATTTCCCAGCATCAGTTAGTCAGAGTAGGTATTCCGCAACGATGGAAATGGGAAATGAAGCCTCAGCCGGCAGCACTTAACAAATGCCCCAGTTTAAAGCCGATCAGGAAGCTGACCGTCCGAGAGAGAGTCGTGCCAGGTCATCCAAGCGAGACCACATCCACACACATCACGTCCTCACCCATTTTTCACTTTTCTGTGGGCTATTTTTCTTGGCTTTGTCGTCGTCGTTGGGTCAGGGCATCGAGAAATCAAGTGAATTATTTCACTCAACACTTGATGTGCATCCCCTCACTCCCCCTATTGAGTGGGTTCAAACTTCGAAGAATAAGGAAGCCTTCATCTGGATGCCGGATAGACTCCATCAAGCTGACCTTTCCGACCCGGTTCCAATCCTTTCTAAACGTTATCCATCTGTTCGGGATTCGGTTTGGCCGGTCCGACAGAGACTCCATAAAAGAAGAGAGAAGATACTTTTTCAAACGAAGCATTATCCTGGTTTAAGCCCTCGCACATAAGTAGGTGGGTGGTTCTCACTCATCGTCCATTTCTGCCGAGGGGAGGGGTCTGTTTCGAGCTTTTTGTTACGATTCGAAATGATAAAGAGAGGAGAAAATTGCTGACCCCGTGGTGCCCCTCGCCGTTGATTTGCGGTGCCCTGCTGCTTTGACTTCCACCACCTACATACCTTACCTAGCGAGCTATATGGGTGGATCGTCTGAATGCCGGGCATGTGAAATGAATTATGGAAAACAAGGGGATTACCCGGATTTTGGTTGTTCGTCCAATGTTGGAGTGCTTCTGGAGTGGATGGCGTAAGAGGATTTAGCGAATGTATCCAGTGGAATATTATTTTTGGATCACGTATGACGTCGTGTGTGGAAAGCTTGTTTTCATGATTGCATCTATTTTCGTTACGGTTTGTTTCCATCATTGTTAGGCAGTGTTCTGGAGAATCCTGGGTGGGGTTACCGACTAAACCTGTGCGATATCGTGCACAGCATTTGAAATAAGATTCAAAGATGACATTCAAAGATCATTGTTTTCTCCAGAAAACCTCCCAAAAAATCCTCCACGAATCCCTTCAGGAGTTCCTCCAGGAATCCCTTCGGGAGTTCCTCCAGGAATCCCTTCGGGAGTTCCTCCAGGAATCCCTTCGGGAGTTCCTCCAGGAATCCCTTCGGGAGTTCCTCCAGGAATCCCTTCGGGAGTTCCTCCAGGAATCCCTTCGGGAGTTCCTCCAGGAATCCCTTCGGGAGTTCCTCCAGGAATCCCTTCGGGAGTTCCTCCAGGAATCCCTTCGGGAGTTCCTCCAGGAATCCCTTCGGGAGTTCCTCCAGGAATCCCTTCGGGAGTTCCTCCAGGAATCCCTTCGGGAGTTCCTCCAGGAATCCCTTCGGGAGTTCCTCCAGGAATCCCTTCGGGAGTTCCTCCAGGAATCCCTTCGGGAGTTCCTCCAGGAATCCCTTCGGGAGTTCCTCCAGGAATCCCTTCGGGAGTTCCTCCAGGAATCCCTTCGGGAGTTCCTCCAGGAATCCCTTCGGGAGTTCCTCCAGGAATCCCTTCGGGAGTTCCTCCAGGAATCCCTTCGGGAGTTCCTCCAGGAATCCCTTCGGGAGTTCCTCCAGGAATCCCTTCGGGAGTTCCTCCAGGAATCCCTTCGGGAGTTCCTCCAGGAATCCCTTCGGGAGTTCCTCCAGGAATCCCTTCGGGAGTTCCTCCAGGAATCCCTTCGGGAGTTCCTCCAGGAATCCCTTCGGGAGTTCCTCCAGGAATCCCTTCGGGAGTTCCTCCAGGAATCCCTTCGGGAGTTCCTCCAGGAATCCCTTCGGGAGTTCCTCCAGGAATCCCTTCGGGAGTTCCTCCAGGAATCCCTTCGGGAGTTCCTCCAGGAATCCCTTCGGGAGTTCCTCCAGGAATCCCTTCGGGAGTTCCTCCAGGAATCCCTTCGGGAGTTCTTCAGGGAATTCCTCCAGGAATCCCTTCAGGGAATTCCTCCAGGAATCCCTTCAGGGAATTCCTCCAGGAATCCCTTCAGGGAATTCCTCCAGGAATCCCTTCAGGGAATTCCTCCAGGAATCCCTTCAGGGAATTCCTCCAGGAATCCCTTCAGGGAATTCCTCCAGGAATCCCTTCAGGGAATTCCTCCAGGAATCCCTTCAGGGAATTCCTCCAGGAATCCCTTCAGGGAATTCCTCCAGGAATCCCTTCAGGGAATTCCTCCAGGAATCCCTTCAGGGAATTCCTCCAGGAATCCCTTCAGGGAATTCCTCCAGGAATCCCTTCAGGGAATTCCTCCAGGAATCCCTTCAGGGAATTCCTCCAGGAATCCCTTCAGGGAATTCCTCCAGGAATCCCTTCAGGGAATTCCTCCAGGAATCCCTTCAGGGAATTCCTCCAGGAATCCCTTCAGGGAATTCCTCCAGGAATCCCTTCAGGGAATTCCTCCAGGAATCCCTTCAGGGAATTCCTCCAGGAATCCCTTCAGGGAATTCCTCCAGGAATCCCTTCAGGGAATTCCTCCAGGAATCCCTTCAGGGAATTCCTCCAGGAATCCCTTCAGGGAATTTCTCCAGGAATCCCTTCAGGGAATTCCTCCAGGAATCCCTTCAGGGAATTCCTCCAGGAATCCCTTCAGGGAATTCCTCCAGGAATCCCTTCAGGGAATTCCTCCAGGAATCCCTTCAGGGAATTCCTCCAGGAATCCCTTCAGGGAATTCCTCCAGGAATCCCTTCAGGGAATTCCTCCAGGAATCCCTTCAGGGAATTCCTCCAGGAATCCCTTCAGGGAATTCCTCCAGGAATCCCTTCAGGGAATTCCTCCAGGAATCCCTTCAGGGAATTCCTCCAGGAATCCCTTCAGGGAATTCCTCCAGGAATCCCTTCAGGGAATTCCTCCAGGAATCCCTTCAGGGAATTCCTCCAGGAATCCCTTCAGGGAATTCCTCCAGGAATCCCTTCAGGGAATTCCTCCAGGAATCCCTTCAGGGAATTCCTCCAGGAATCCCTTCAGGGAATTCCTCCAGGAATCCCTTCAGGGAATTCCTCCAGGAATCCCTTCAGGGAATTCCTCCAGGAATCCCTTCAGGGAATTCCTCCAGGAATCCCTTCAGGGAATTCCTCCAGAAATCCCTTCAGGGAATTCCTCCAGGAATCCCTTCAGGGAATTCCTCCAGGAATCCCTTCAGGGAATTCCTCCAGGAATCCCTTCAGGGAATTCCTCCAGGAATCCCTTCGGGAATTTCTTCGGGAATTCCAGTGGTATTGGAAGGATCCCAGTAATTTCTACATGATTTCTACAGAGATTTTCTTGGAAGTCCTGAAATATGCCAAGACCATTTGCATGCGAAACACACGAATTAATTTCACTTGAAAAATACACTCTTGAGACGCATTTTGTGTAACGTTTTTCATTGTTGACTGTGGTTTCAATTTCTCTTGAAGCATCGGCAAGCAAAACAACCAACGACGATAAAGCTTAAAATTGAAAGCGTAACAACCACAACTCCCATCCGGAAAAATACCCCCGGTGAAGATCCGGCTGAATCGGTTGAAGTTGAGGGAATTGGTGTGATGCGCACCATGTTTCTGGTAACAAATTCTCACAATTGTTTTCCCGATGATATGTTTCCTGTATGTTAGGCAAAGTATCTAGATTTTCATCAGTGCCTTTGGTTTTCTTGAAACAGTGGTATTCGTAGGAAACTCTTTTCAGTTCGAAGATTTCTTTTCTAGGGCTACGCATTTCACTCCAGCATCCCCTATCATAATATGTCGCATTTTAAGCTTCTCGATGGGCATGTCCTGCGTCACAGTACGGCGGCAGTGAACCAACACTGAAAACCCGAAAAAGCCATCTACCACCTCACTGCTCCACTCTCGGACAGGAAGTTCCGGGGTCATAAGAATATAAAAAACATGCCAATGGCATCCTGAGTGGTCCATTAGAATGGCCCAAACTTGTGAGCGGAAAGAAGCAACAGGTTAGGAGTTTGAGATCTTAGTTCCTTATATGAAATATGATCACTCAACTACCGTTTACCTTTGAGAGTTCTATAACACATTTGTAAGGTTCCGATTACTTCTGGTTCCACATCACGATTGAATCATTCCTAAGAATGCCACTCAATCGTTTTCCAGAAGATTGGCTACTGGTTTTCACGAGTCGTGTCTAGATAAAAAATTGTAACAAAAATATAACATAATCCTAACAAATCAAGATATTTGTAACTCATTGTGATATAAACATGTTCAACATTCTTGGTGTTTTCAAAATACTATAACTCAATTATATTACATTATGTTATAAATAATGTTTAATAACTCATTGAATTATAAATTACTTTTATTCTTCGACATTTGGGAAATATTGTAACAAAATTATATCAAATTATGATACAAACCAGCGATCCTGAGGCAAAAATTCATATCACATTTAGATATAATTTTGATATGATTATAACAAAATAAGTTATAATCTTGATAAGACCAGTGTACTTTTTGTTACAATTTAAGTTATTTTAACATCATCCTGCAGCTAGTTTATAACATAATGAGTTAGAGAAAAATATTACACAATATGATACAAACTTAATATAATTTTCTAGTCAGGTAGCTTATAATAAAGAATCTTCAGAAGAAGTTTCAGAATTAATTTCGTGCTACCAAGAGGTTAAAAACTGACCAAATAATTTTTCTTCTGAAACAATTTTCTGAGACAAATTTTTTTTATGTGATCTTCGAGCTTCTTGCTTCAAAAATTCATTATTGCCAATTAAACAACCATCACAAAGGTAAAAGTTTGTAATTCAAGATTTCCTCCTTTTTTGGACCACCCTACTGCTGCATTGTGTGCGGAAAAGAACGAGATAAAGTATGTACCACAAAGAATAAAGTAAACCCACAAAAAAACGCTTTATGCAATATTTATGACTCGTGTCCCAATAAATTACCGAACTCAGTGTCGATGTCGATTCACGTGGCAGCATGGATTGCGTTTTTTTCTGTTTTTACAAAATTCATGATCTACGTAATGGATGTTTCATTTATGGACAACGTTATTTGCATTCATTTGTGCGCCCCATTGATCCAGAAAACAATTTCCTTTAACTCCCTCAACGAGCTGACCTATAAATATCCTCGCCGAACGTAAAGAACAAAACACTCCAAAACTAATTAAACTTCTCTCCTGGGTTGGCTGGGAGCGGCGATTACAATCTCGTTATGACGTGAGTCCGGCTCCTGGCGCCGGAGAAAGGGTAGAACGACGATGGATGTTTCCTAGGACGACGACGATGAAAGGGGAAGAGCGCAAGAAAATCGGAAAACTCCCACGTGCGAAAGATTTTTCCCATGGAGAGCCCTAACTTTTTACGCTCTGCCAAGCCAAACCCATGAACATCGGGGGATAATAATACCTGTGCGGTTTTAAGTTGTTACGTAACACGAAAGGAAACCCTGTTGCTGGCGGTGCGGGTTTCCCCGATTACGGTAGTCTAAGGCTCAGAGTAGAAAGCTTTGTGGTGATGTGGCTTCTACCGGTGCGGTGGTGAGCCGGTTCTTGCTTGCTAAGAGCTACACAGCCAATGCTGGCCTGAAGACATGTTGTACCATTTATCAAAAGAAGAGGTTTTGAAAAAGCTTAGAGCGTTTTTTTCAGTAAAAATCGGGCACATAAGCAGAATGTCTTTGGTTTGAAACAAACATTTCAAGAATCCCTTTGGGAATTTTTAGGATCTGGAAACTGCTGGGGAAACGCCAGGATCAGGAATCTTGAAGGATATACCAGGGATCCCAAACATTTACACAGTAGGAATCCTTCAGTTGAGGAAAAATACTTTTAAAATCCTAGAGAATCTTTATTAGAATCCAGTAACATCTGATCCATGAAGGGAAGCAGACCATCTGAAAAATCCTTGATGAAAATTTAAGAGAATTGACTGCCCAGTCAACCAGTGATCGTATAAGATGTTGAATAAGATGTTAAAGTGGAGGCGATATGCGTACATTTTACATGCGCCTAAATGGAGGCATGCATGCATATGGCCTCCACTTTATCATGTTATGTAACATCTTTTACGATTACTGGTTGTCTGGGTGGATACATTTTTGCAGCTGATGCAGCTCGTAGTTCATTCGCCTTCTCCAAGTCCCGTCTTCCATTTGCATTCCACCGTAGATGATACGCAACACCTTCCGTTCGCCAACTCCAAGGGCGCGTTGGTCCTCTGCACGTAGGGTACATGTTTTGTGCCCATAGAGGACGACCGGTCCAATCAGCGTTTTGTAGATAGTTCTAGACCAACATGTGAAAAGGGCGGATATCCAAAATGTTAGAATCGAGAAAAACGCTTGCAAAATTTCACAATCTAAAACTAATTTCTATTTAACACTTTGTGCGTGTGCACTCAATCTTTTTCGTCGTTTTAGAAGAAAACACTATCCTCTTGGTGATTTTATGTCAAAAAGTACAAACAAGCGTTTTTCCTTGAAGAAAATGAATGAAATGAAAATTACGCCCAAATAAAAACTCATTGGTCATTACGCCCGACATGCTACGCCGCTTGGTCGCCAGCACTGGAATTACGCCTGGTCGATATTACCTAGAATCGATCGCTTTTGTTGTTACGCCCGAAGAAATTTTGTATCGAAATTAGTGGAATGCAATAGATTTTGAACCTAATCCACTGCAATAAATTGATTTTGAAGCTTTCTTAACTAAAAGTAACTAATTGAAGTTTATCTGACATTGGACAATGGAGGAGGAAGGAAATTTTCTCTTGAAGTTGCCTACGATGAGTGGTAAAAAAACAATGAGTAAAACGGAATGGAAATCAGAATCTATATTCTAGCTCTTATCTATGAACAACAACTCTTTACAGTTTATCTAATATCGTACAGCAAAGGAGGGAGTTGCCCCTGCCATTGTCCATAATGCGCGTTGAAAAAAAAATATAGCTACAGTACCGAAGGGGAAGCGCAGGCAGCATATTTGTGCTCATTCTGCGAATGGAGTGACGTGAGAAAAGTCGGAGTCGTATATCGAGATGAGGAATCCACTCTCGAATGAAGTGACTCGCCGTGTAAATCAAATGGAGAGTCACCTCATTCGAGTCGAGATTTCTCACCTCGATATACGACTCCGACTTTTCTCACGTCACTCCATTCGCAGAATGAGCACAATTATGTTCCCAACAAGCCCGTGCACAACGGATGGGTTTTGGGGGGTTAAACTCCTCCCATTGCCGATACTCTATACACAAGGCCTCCTTCACCCTTTGCTAAAATTGGGTAAAACCCCTCCCATGTCGCCTTTTCTGTGCACGGGCCTGGTTCCCAATATCACCTTTTGCTGAATCTACCTGCTGTGACCTATGCCGGTCATAAATAAAATATAAATAAAAATGCCGCTAACATTTTTATCACTGAAGCTTTACCAGCTGCATATCATCCAAATCTGGGTCCTTTGGAGAAAATATATCCTGAATAGACATTGAAGCCATATTATCGCCACTTATTGCAGTCAGTCAGCGACTTTATTGAATTTTACGATGAAAAACGCACGATTTGATCTTGGGCGTAAGAACCATCCGTGCGCAACAAGAGCAATAAGTGCGCGGCGGATCTCCACTCAGACATTTTGATGGGCGCCGAAGCACGACGTGATGACGAAGACTTTTCAATAACGGTGTAAGTAGTTAGGGGCGACTTTAATCAAAAGTGGGAGTAAAAGTTTTGTGTAAATTTGATAAATATGAATGGCGAGATGCTGTTCTCGACTGTTTATTCAACAGTGTTAACAATTTTGTGCATTTTTGTGCTTTTTTCAAAGGCGCAAGATCATTGGCGGAACAACCAAATGAAGTGATCAAAATCAGATGTGGAAATCCGCCTTTATTTAAATTATTGTTTTCCAGAAGTGGAAACTCATTTTTGAGCTAACGTCAGGAAAAATCATATGTTTATGAGTTGTTTCATCAAATTATGCTGAAAAGTGATTTGTTTACATTTTGGCTCTTCCGCCCTTTTCAAATGTTGGTCTAGAGTTAACTTCGTGTTACGGCGAACTTTATTCGATCGTAGAGTTCTGCGGAGTCCAAAGTAAGCACGATTTCCTGCCACAATGCACGGTAGTTCCCGCAATCCAATGTTTCGCCCTTTTTGTAGATGGGAAACACGATACTTTCCATCCATTCCTCCGGTAATACTTCCTCCTGCCAAATCTTGGTAATGACCCAGTGTAGTGCTCTCACCAGTGCTTCTCCACCGTATTTTAGAAGCTCGCTTGGTAGTGGATCTGCTCCAGCGGCTTTGTTGTTTTCAACCGGCCAACCTCCTCCTCAATCTCTTGGAGGTCAGGGGCCGGAAGTCCTTCGTCCTGTCCACATACTCCTAGATCTGTTACCACGCCACCTTCGGTACTTGCAACGTCGCCATTGAGGTGCTCATCGTAATGCTGCCGCCATCTCTCGACCACCTCACGCTTCCTCGTGAGAATATTCCCGTGATTATCTCGGCACATGTCGGCTTGTGGCACAAAACCTCTGCGCGAGCGGTTCATCTTCTCGTAGGTCGTAGAACTTTTGTGTATCCTGCTGTAGTGCTGTAGCCGAGGTACTACCTATGGCGGATCGGATGTCCCTCCAGCCATCTTCAAGTGTAGCTGTGCCAAGCTGCTCTTCCGTTGGTAGGGCCACTGCTAACTGCTGCGCGTAGTCTTGAGCCACTTCTACGTTACGCAGCTGCTCGATGTTTAGCCGCGGCGTTCGACTTCGACATGTGATGATAACTGTCGAAAGTTTTGAGCGCATGCATACAGCGACTTAGTAGTGATCCGAATCTATATTCGCACTGCGGTATGTGCGGACGTTGGTTATATCAGAGAAGAATTTACCGTCGATTAGAACGTGGTCGATTTGGTTTTCTGTTTGATGGTCGGGTGATCTCCAGGTGGCTTTGTGGATATCTTTGCGGGGAAAGAATGTGCTTCGGACTATCATACCACGGGAGGCTGCAAAGTTTACGCATCGCTGGCCGTTATCATTCGATACGGCGTGCAGGCTGTTTCGCCCGATTACCGATCTGTACATTTCCTCCTTTCCTACCTGCGCACAGTGGCTGATTTCGTCATTTTAGCGCGCTTAATTAATAACTTTTTAACTATGACGTTTAGCGTCATGGTGTCTTCGAGAAAGTTTTTCGCTATAATAAGGAGCTTCTTTTGAGCTATTGTAAAAAATGATCGATCCCCCTAAAAGTGAGATAGAAAATTTATTTTTTGAATTTTTCATGATACAAGGTTGGTGTCTTCACAAAAGTTGTAGACAATGTTATTTGGAGCAACTTTGTAAAAGACGCCAAGTTTGTTACTCCGTTACTTTTCAAGATACGTTACGTTTTTTATCATCAGCCCCTTGAAAAGGGTTTTTGCGCAATAACTTTCGAAGGATTGATTCTACATTTTTCTGATGTTCTACAAAGTTATAGATAATGGTAAAACACATAACTTTGCCGAACACGACATCCCGCTTATTTCAAAAATAAAATAGTTATAACGGTTTTTGTAGTTTTTTGGAGCATATTTCAAGCATATATAACCTAGCTATAGGCAATTATATGCAAATTTCCTTTTACGCATGTAAATATACAAGTAATTGCCTCTCTTAGAAAGCCAAAACCATCAAACTGTAAGAGACTGTAAGATGGTTTTTGTACAGAAACTTTCAACCATCTATGTTATTTTTATATGGGATTTATTCATATTTTCACCATATTTTTTGAGAGTTCATTACAGCTTGCATTTTTATTGTTATTGTAAGTGTGTGAATATATAGAAAGGATTGTGGTGCATTCTGCAACATTCATAAAGTACGTTACATGAAAACTTACCATCTACTTCTATTTTCTGACTAACTGACAGTGCTGCACGTAGTCAACGAAAAGAACGCATAAAGTGTTACTTTTTTGTCAGATCCCGATTAATCAGCACCTTACTGTAAAGTACAATAAGATTTATAATTAGCTATAACTATTGTATACATGTACTAGAGGGAGCGTTCACAAAATATGTCACGCGCAAGTTTAGAATTCGAGAAAAAATGGCACTTCGTTCATTCTTTTCGTGGACTACATGCAGCACTGTGAGTTAGTAAGAAAATATAAATCGATGGTAAGTTTTCGTGTAACGTACTTCATGAATGCTCCAGAATGCACCACAATCCATTCTATATATACACACACGTACAATAACAATGAAAATGCAAGCTGCCACGAACTGTCAACTAAATATGTTGAAGATATGAATAAATCCCATATAAAAGTAACATAGATGGTTGAAAGTTTCTCTACAAAAACCATCTTACAGTTTCTTACAGTTTGAAGGTTTTGGCTTTCTAAGAGAGGCAATTGCTTGTATATTCACATGCTTAAAAGGAAATTTGCATATAATTGCCTATAGCTAGGTTATATATGCTTGAAATATGGCCCAAAAAACTATAAAAACCATTATAACTATTTTATTTTAAAAATTAGAAGAATGTCATGTTCGGCGAAGTTATGTGTTTTACAATTATCTATAACTTTGTAGAACATCAGAAAAATGTAGAATCATGATGATAAAAAACGTAACGTATCTTGAAAAGTAACGGAGCTACAAACTTGGCGTCTTTGACAAAGTTGCTCCAAATAACATTATCTACAACTTTTGTGAAGACACCAACCATGTATCTTGAAAAATGCAAAAAATAAATTTTTTATCTCACTTTTAGGGGGATTGATCATGGTTTCCAATAGTTCAAAAGAAGCTCCTTATTATAGTGAAAAACTTTCTCGAAGACACCATGACGCTAAGCGTCATAGTTAAAAAGTTATTAATTAAGCGCGCTTAAATGACGAAATCAGCCACTGTGCTGCGCGTTCATGTCGCCGACAACGATTTTCACGTCACGCGGCGAGCAACCATCGTATGTTTGCTCTAACTGCGCGTAGAACGCTTCTTTCTCGTCATCGGGTCTCCCTTCGTGTGGGCAGTGGACGTTGATGATGCTGTAGTTGAAGAAACGGCCCTTAACTCTCAACATGCACATCCTTGCGTTGATCGGCTGCCACCCGGTCACACGTTGTCGCATCTTGCCCAACACTATAAATCCTGTTCCCAGTTCATTGGTGGTGCCACAGCTTTGGTAGAAGGTAGCCGCCCGATGCCCGCTTTTCCACACTTTCTGTCCAGTCCAACAAAGTTCCTGCAACGCCACGATGTCGAAGTAAATTATCGTAAATTATCCTGTCACATCCTGCGAAACCTAGTGACTTGCAATTCCATGTTCCAAGTTTCCAATCGTAGTCCTTATTTGTTCGCGTGTGTCTTTGCCGATAGTATCGAGTCGTATTTTCTCCTATGTTATTCGCAATGGGGATTTTTACGGGTGGCTTATTGGGCCTACGCCAACACCCCTGTCTCGCCGGAGGGCCATCGTGCCAGTTTCTGTCTGTTAACGTCTCAACCAACACTGAGAACGACCACGCTGATGGGGCTACCACCTTGGATCTAGCTGGGCGTAGTGCAGCGTTTCTTACTCAGCTGCTGGATGCCAGAACAGACACCGTTTGAGCCGCACCTCCTTGGTGAACAGACGCTCGGGTCGTACCTCCTCAATCTAGCTGAAGTCAGAAGGACAACAGTGCCCAGGCTGCACTACCAGCTAAGCACACAACTCTTAGCTCGCGGTCTTTGTCATCGCTTGACCCGTGAAAGCATGAGGTAGGAACTTGTGAGGAGTGTACATAAACTGCTAGTAATATTCATTATTTTCCAGATTTTTTCCCGTACAATTTTTTTTTCGCTACAAATTACTGAAACGTTAAAAAAATTAAAAAATAATGCAGTTTGTACAGATTGTTGTTTTGTTATAGATCCATATTTTCAATACAGGTCGGACTCGATTATCCGGAGTCGGGTTCTGGCGCTTCCCCAAAATATATCTCAAAAACGGAATGCTGTAAAAAGCTGAAATTTTGACTGATTACTAATCAAGGTTGGTTTGACAAAATGTCAAAATTTCAGCTTTAAAGAGCATTCCGTTCTTCAGATATGTGTTTGAGAAGCATCAGAACCCGACTCCGGATAATCGAGTCCGACCTGTAATACTAAACATTTCCCAAATTTCTTGAAGCAGTTCTAAACTTAACTATATTGTGAAGATTTGATAGAAGTGAAGCGTCCCGTTACTTGGGGTTCTTCTATACTATTATACACAAGGATGTGATATCTCTTTAAATTACAATGTCCGTGTTTCCGTCGTTATCTATATTGATTAAACCGTAAGATTTACACCACTACTTAGCTACTTAATTCACTTTTACACTTCACACTTTACAACTACTGTTTTTTTTCTGAACTGCCCCGAACTGAACTATTACTTTGAAACTGACCTTTTCTGAACCGAACAACGGTCTCGCAGACTGCCTTTGAACTGAACAAACTGAACTGAACCTTCGCGTTGAAACTGAACTTTCTGAACCGAACAACGGTCTCGCAGACTGCCTTTGAACTCAACAGCTCTGTTCTTCAACAACTCTAACGTCGAACCCCCCGATTGAAGCCAAAGCCTCAGTATTTATAGCCTAAATTTCCTAGCAATACCCGAAGAAGTCACGAAAATTTCTAACGTTGCCCAAACCATCTTGGGCGTGTCCAAAAACCATCGATGCCAAAAATAAAAAAGCTAAAAGTTAAAAACTCTATCTATCCTACTCGTTCTCATCATGATTACCATCCCCGCCTGACTTGGGCGTGTTTGAACAGAACCTATTAAAATCTTATCCCCAAGTCCAAATCTCCTAGCCACGCCTGACTTGGGCGTTTTTTTTTGTTTTTGTTTGAGCAAACCGCTATGAAAATCTTAACACCGAAACCACGCCTGACTTGGGCGTATCCAAAGTCGACCCCCATCATTGCCATCTTCGTCAACATCATCGTCATTATCATTCTTAGCCCCATCATCTTTCGGACTTGGCACCCAATTCTTCAAAACAAAGCAACCGCCTTGTTATTCAAATGTACCCTTGCTTGTGCACAATGACCCCTAGCCGGGCCCGGCCGCGGATGTTCGTTGAAATTATACCCCACATTCTTTTACTCGAAGTCAAAACAAAATCGAGTACAAAACAATTCCGGCGCCCCTATGCCGCCAGTACGGTTTCGATTTTCAACATTCCTTTTATGGTTCACCTGGGTTCAAAAATCGAACCAAGTGAAAACAATCACGGCTACCTGAAACCATTCTCGGCAGATACAGTGCCTCGATTTCAAAACCAAAACAATCTAGGCTACCTGAAACCGCGCCTTGATTTCAGAACAAAAACAATATGGGCTACCTGAAACCGCGCCTTGATTTCAAAACAAAAACAATTTTGGCTACCTAAAGCCATATGCGGCCAATACGGCGCCTTGATTTTCGCAACATTCTAGCGCGATCGATAGGGTATCCGTTCCATGGCATTCCTATCGACGGCCCACCGAGCGTAATCAGAGCTGCACCAAACCAACCGGACCCAACATGTACGATCATGAAAAACAAAACAAACGCATCGCTGCGCGGTCGCAGCCCCGCGAAACCAGGACTCCGTACGGATGTTGTTTTGATCAACGTCCAGTACGAAATTTTAGATCAAAAACAAAACCTTTACAGGTTTACAATTGAGCCTTGGAATCGGTCACCGCCAATCAAACCCAGCGACCATTGACCCACCAAGCATATTGTGGATTTACCGGCTCGACTCACGTGTTTGAACACGATCGCACCCGGCCACCACCGGACGATGATGGGTCATAAAAACAAAGTCAGTAACGAATGGTATGTTTCCCGTTGCTTCCAATATACAGCGCGTGAGGTGGGTAGAACCTACCTAGAGCGTAGCTGTTGGTGTAAATTGAAATAAAAACACACCCAGGCAGCTACTCTAACGGGAGTGTGGGGGGGGGGGGGGGAAATGCATCTTTTTCTTTCACAGTTGAATTGACTTAGAATATCGGAAGGCGTGGGAATATTTAGGTCTATGCATGCCCTCCCACTTAGCGGAGTTTGAACGTGTATAAAATCACGTTCAAATGTAAGGATGTGGGTAAAATGTATCCCCCAAAACTTCATTTAGATGATGACGTTAACGATGATCGTTAATTTTCTAAACTGAAACTGCTAAACTAATCTTTATCTTCCCAGTAAGTGTCTTACAATATTTTCCACTACAGTTGATTGATCTGAATATCCCAAAGAAACTTTAAATTTTGTATTAACCTTCTTACATTCTTCCTCAAGAGATTGACTTCCTTGGTACTCGCTGCTGCTCTTCTTGATTCGTCGTAGGGGTTGTTCGTCTGCCATTGATTTCTACCTCTTTTTGTTAAATGTCCAGATCAATTGGTTAGTTTCAGGTCTCAGATGAATGGTATCGTTGCTTCTCTGTTGTACTGGTTTGTCTTGAAGATGATGTAGTTGATTCAGTTGATGTCGTCTCCTGTGGGAACGTGACCATGAAGCTTTGGTATCCGGATATTACCTCGGTTGAATCGTATTTCCCTGCTGGTAATTCCCGCGCTGTCGTTTGCCGACAGAAGAATTAGTTTTACTGTTGCTTTCTGTTGTTTCTCGAAAAAGTGTCATAAGTTACCTTCCGAACTGGATTGTTTATGATTGTCGTTTACGGTGTTGTGGTTGATTACTTATCGCCCGCCTTCTGAATTTTGTTGGTATTGGATCAATCTCAATAGTGATGCGAATATTGTTGTCTTTGACCTGGTGCAAATTGTGGAACTGTTGCACATTCTTTAAAGAGTTTGTAATTAGTTGGCTTAAATTCCAAACCTTTTGATGAGGTCGAAATGTTGCATTCCTGGTTATGGTTACTGTTAATTGTTGTTGTAAGAAGCACGGAGTAAGTGCTTTTTCAATGGTGAATGTAATGCGGTTGGTGAACATTACATTATGTCGGTTAATTTGGGAAACTTTGAAGACGTCCTTCTCTCATCATATGTCTGTATGAATTGTTGTTGTTGTTTTTGTTGTTGTTGTTTTGTTGTTGTTGTCGTTGTTGTTGTAGTTTTTCCCGATGCTCTGCATTGTGTTGGTTCATATTAGCAGATTCGCAGATGTACAATAATATTTGTCTCGATGTGCCACCCGAGTTGACCTTGAATCGTCTCCGGTGAAAAATTATGTTCGCTGAATTCTCTCCTCCGCCATACCAGCACCTTTGACCTTCAACTTTCCATCCGATCTGTTATTTCTCGTCATCGTACCAATTTGACTGTGGTACGTTTTCATAGAGGTACCGTTGAACTGCTCCTCTGGTTGCTCTCGCCGGATGTTGCCTTCTCGTCTTGTCCTCCCGCGTCATCTCTCGAGGAAGTTATGTTTAGATTTTGTCAAAATAATTTATTCAAACATGACATTAAATTCCATCGAAAAAGATCGTTAATAACATCGTTGTTTTCTTTTGTTTCTTGCTCAGTATACTCATTTAATTACAATTTTTTTTTTCAATTTCTCATAGGACCACAAAATTAACCCATTTGATGATGACTCTTGTAATAGATTTTTTTATTGCATTTATAATATTGTGAGGTAGATCCTCTGGAATTTTACTGAGATGCAATTACCGAATAATTCAATTGCAAACTTCAGATTTTGAATAAAAGTTGGGGCTGGCTTAAGTTGAAGAAATTATAATTTGTTTTTTTTTTCATTGTTGTTGTTTACCTGTGCGGAATAAAAAATGTCATTATTGCTTTTCCTTTACGCATCTCCTGTCTACGCCTTCCGGTTCCGTGGGTAAGGCTTGCGGTTGAGATTTTGCTACAAAATCACTCCTCCTTTCCCCCTTTTGAAGGCTTTGCTACGGTTGGTTGATGAGGGATCTACTTCTGTAATAAAATACTATGTAATATGGTTATTCTAAAAAAAAAAAACTAAAACGAGATGATAAAAAGAAAAAAAAATATTATGAGATTATAATATATTTGTACCTTAATTCAAGCATTTTCATACACTTTTCGCCATTACTCTTTAAACTGTCTTGTTTGTATAATATTTCCCTTATACTCCATATTGTTTCTCTTTGTTAATTTGCCGTTTTGTTAATTCGCGTTTTTGTCACAAGTCCTTTTCTTTCGTTTAATTTACACATTTATCTTTTCTTAACCGCTGTAGGATACCTATTCGTCTTATGCTAAGGTTTTGATGGATGTCCATTCAAAATTGTTGTGCAGTATGACGTCAATTCTTCGTACGTTGGTCATGCTAAGGTCATGTAAATTTGATTCAATAAAATGTCATTTAGTTTTCACTTTAATAGTCTTTCTTCTGATTTTCTCATTTTCAATTGTTACTCTTTCTCTGTTTTTTTTTTCTGTTATAGATCTTCCCTTATATTTATATTATTTTCACTCTCATGTCTCAAAAATATTGCTTTTTTTTTATTCCATGTGTCTAGTTTGCATAAAAATTGCATAATATCTTCACCATTAACATATTTTTGTATCCCTAGTAATTTTCAATTAACCTTTTCTTAGTTATGATTCCCCATCCCAATTTACCCTTTTTTTCAGCTCTTCGGTACATTCAAGTCGTTTTTGCATTAAATTAACGCCGAAATGATGGACGCATCTTTGTTATAATTTAGCTGTATAAAATATCCCCAAAAATCATTTATTTTCTTCCTCGCAAATTTTTTTTTTACCCTCTATTTTTTTATTTTCATTTTCTCAATATGTTATTATTGATTTATTTCATGTTTTCAAATATAATTTCAATCGTTCCGTGTATTCTTCATATGTTCTTTAATAATCAGTTACTTGTAGATTTGTCATTTTGTGGTAGATCTGTCACTTTGTTCAGATTTCATTTGTATTCCTTGTCTACTGAATGTATTTATTAATTAATTATAGTTTATTTTAATCGGCACCTGCGCTTGACTTATGCTAACCGTTACACTTACATATTTTTTTTTTATTTTACTGTTTTGTGTTCAAACAAAACATGTAGTAACTAAAGTATGGAAAATATTATATTTACAAAATTTTATACATTTTTTTGATGCGTATAGCTGATCAATCGTTATATTTTTTTTTAATCTATTGTTATGGACTTTTTCCAATTTATTTCCATTTTTAATAATTGTAGTTTGTTCGCTGGGTAGGTCAACTACTGCGTATGGGCCTCTCCATTTACTTTGAAGTTTTTGACCTGTTCCTGTTGGGATTGCTTGTACTAAAACCAATTCGCCCCACATAGGTTGCCATTCTTCGGTTTTCTTGTCATAAATAATTTTACGTTTCTCTTTGGAAATAATCAAACTTCTTTTGGCGTTTTCATGCAAATTTTTAAAAATTTGTTTCATTTCGCAAAAATAGTCATTATATGTTAAATCTGAATCTGTTGGAGTGTATATGGAGGTAGGAATCCTTGCCTTTCTTCCATATAAAAGTTCGAACGGACTGTAGCTTGTTGAGCTATTATTTGTAGTATTGTATTCAAAGGTAAAATAATCAAGATGTTGGTCCCATTGTTGCGGGTTTTCTCCGACAAATTGTCGCAAATATGTTTTCAATTCTCTGTTTGATCGTTCTACTAGATTTGCTTGTGGGTGATAAGCACTTGTATTGATTTTTTTGATTCTCAAAATTTTGCATGCGTGTTTAAAAAATTTGCTCATGAAATTTGCTCCTTGGTCTGTCACCAGTTCCAACGGAGTACCGAATTTACAAATGAATTTTTCGACAAAAGTTTTGGATACAGTCTCCGCTTCTTGATTGTCCATTGGAGCTACTACCAAAAATCTCGTAAGGTCGTCCTGCATGACCAGCGCATATTTGTTGCCCCATTCTGACTCTGGGAGAACAACAATGTCCATATATAATTTTTCAAATGGCTCGGATGACGTTGTGGTTACTTTTAACGGAATTCTATTGGATTTACAAATTTTATTTTTCTGGCATGAATCACATTGTTTTATGTAATTTTCGATATCCCTTCTCATGTTTTTCCAATTAAAAATGAGACCAATGCGTTTCCGCATTCGCCTTGCTCCAACATGTCCGCCTAAGGGAGCATCATGAAATTCTCGAAGAATTGTTTCGATATCTTCATTACGTACTTCAGTGCGTTCCGAATCTGCGTTATAAAGGCTTAACTTAATTTGATTTTTCAAAGCTAAAAATTGAATCATCTCAAGTATTTCAAATTGTTTAATCCTTCTGAACGAAATCAAATGAATATTTTTGGACGCTGTTATCGGCGCTCTATTTTGATTGAAGCAGTTGCTAAGTTTGTAAAAGAATGTTTTGGTATTAATCATTGAATTACTTTTGCCTTCCACAATAATTCCGAATAAATTACTATCTGGAATAGAAACAACTCCATCTTCGCAAAAATCTTTCAATCCATGGGGTAAATCAATAATTTTTGAAATTTCATTAAATGCTGATCTGCTATTTAAAATTACAATGTTACAATCAGCATCTGCATTTTTCAAATTCCTAGAAATTTTCAATCGATTTACATCATTTGGATTATTCTTGGACATCTCTAAGAATTCATCATATGCGCTTGCCGCAAATGTGTCATTAGTGTGCGTGTTATTGCATAAATCGAAAACGTCGGCCATAATGGATTCCTCAACTTCAGCCTCGTCCGATATCGCACTCGTACTTGCTGTAGGTGAATTTGACACCTTGTTTATGCCTCGTAGGTCGGAACCCGAACTATTATCTTGTAGATCAGTCTGACAAGATTTATCTGATACCATTACGTACTTTGTTGTTGTAATATTGTTAATATTATATTCTACACTATCTGGCTTGCGTAGGGCTATGTAATCAAAGTTCTGGCTAATATATAATGTATGCTGTTTCAAAAATTCTGCTCCTATGATACCATGTACATTTAAGTGGTGAACTAAATAAAATTTTATCTTATACTTACACTTCCCAATTATTAAACTAACTTCAGTAGATCCGAGCGTTCTTGTTTGACTTCCATTGAATCCCGAAATCAAAAACTTTTCAGATTCAGAATAATCTATGTCTGTTGCTCCGATTCTAGGGGCTGCATCCCATCTTAATATGTTTAGTTGTGAGCCTGTGTCTATCATGTAATTGATTTTTGTGTATGGTCTTTCTACAGTGGGTATATTTAACATAAATTGATTATTGCCCGTCGAATGTATAAATACTTTTTCTTGTGCTGGAATGCATTTATCAAATTGAACCATTTGTTTTTGTGGTATGTTATAACTCTTATTTATGTTCATGGGCATCATTTTCTTATTACTTGCAGCATATAAGCGCCTTTCTAAATTATTTTCTGATTGACGGAGTGATCGGACGCAATTAACGAACCTCCGGTCATTTAGTTTTTTCGCTCATCATAGCAAATGTTATTGTTTTGAATTCCCATGTTGCGTTCATCAAAATTTCTGTTGGTCCAATAAGGTGTTATTTCATTAAAACTTGTCTGGTAATCACCACGATAAATTTCTTGTTGTCCCAGATTTCTATAATTGTTGAAATTTCCTTCATGCACTATTTCGGACTGGTTGAATCTACTTTCATCGTAATGAAAGTTGTGGTCGATACCTAGTGGATTACTGAATCTCTGTTCTTCATTTTGTTGCCTGTAAGATTCTGCAATGTGTGAATCCCTCAATCTCTGTTCGACGCGCTCTTGTTGTTCTACCTCGATGCATTCTTCTTGTAGGTAATCTACCAAATCCTCCAATGACTCTTCTTTTTTCGTTTTTGCAAAAAATTTCAAATTTCTATCTTTCAACCCCGCTAGAAAATGTATTCTTAAATGTCTTTGAGCGTATGACTCAATTGTAGGATCTTTAACATAATCTTTTTCAAATTCATCAATATTTTTCTTAAGTTGAAGAACGCGATCTTTGTAGCTTTTAAAACTTTCACACTTGCCTTGCTCAAGGGTCTCTATTTTGTTAAACAGTTCTTCCAATTGTAAACTAATTCCGAATACTTTTTGGAGATTATCTTTCACTTTATCCCAAGTATTTGCAAGAATGTTTTTAAATTTTAACGCTGCTGGGCCTTTAAGTTTAGACAGTGCAATTTGAATGAGTATGGTTTCTGCATTTTTCCTTTCACTAGCATCAGTTATCCGTTTTATGGGTTTCAAAAAACAATTAATTTGATATATGAAAGCATCTAATTCACACGCACTACCATGAAATTCTGGAATACACTGTATAGCAAAATTTATTGGAAATTCAAATCTAGCGTTGTTCGCTCCACTATTGTTGCCTATTTCATCCATTGTATTCGTGGCCATTTTTATGTTGATATTTTTACTGATTTTTTTTTTAATTCAAATTAACACGACCTTATTATCGCCGGTCTGCTGCATAGTTACAAAATTATTATTTTTTTCAACTTTTGATTGATTCCATTCCATTGTAATGCTAGTTTACATCTGAAAATCATGTTTAGTGTAAAATTATGCCCTAAGTTCGAAAGCATAAGGAAAGAAAAATACAGTAGAGCTGAAAATATTTTCGATATCCCGTACAAAGCTGGCGATTTTGAATCAACATTGCTACAACTGATAAAGATTTTTTTTTTGAAAGAAAAATACAAATCTTGTTTTATTTATTGAATATTTTGCTACAATTTAAGGAGATTGTTCCCAACACTCATCAATATCTAATCTGACGAGAAAAAAAAAATAATCAGATATTCAAAACATATTACATTCAGCTTCCTATTATTGCAAAAAAGATATTTAAATTTGATGAATTGTAACTTGAGATTTTCGAATTTTAGTAAATTCTAAAAAAAACTTGGTTGCGATTGTCTCGTATAATAAAAAAAAACTGTACTTCTTAGTTTTCTTATTTTAAACACGGTCTCAAAATCAGCACGTAATTATGCATCATAATTTTAATCGTTAACAGAAGTCCGCGACTTTCCTTTGATTTTGTTAACTAGTGTTATTTGTTCGTATTTTTCATCCACTTGTTCTTCTTGAAATCATTATTCTTGTTATATTTTTCCATTATCATATCCATCCATAGACATCACTATGATTTCCTTTTTTTTATAAATTTTTGAATAACTTTTTTATTTTTCCCACAACAGTATTTCAATTAAAATGTTTTGTTTATATCGTAAAAATGTTTCATCATTTCAAACCAACTCACAAAAAATTTAAACCATCTCAAAACACTTAATCATTTAAAAGGTTAATACTCACGATACCATCAAATAATGCAGGCTGAATGATGTCCATTGGTCCAGACACTCGGTTCCATACACAGGTTGTTGCGTTGCCATTTCCAATTCGGTGCTACGTTGTATTCCACTATCACTTGCGCTGCCACGAATTTCATCTTTTCCATCCAGTCTGTAACATTGTTTTCGTCTTAACTGTTCAAAACTGTTCAATGTTTATGGTTTGCACTGATTCTGACACTGATTTCTTCTTCCAGTCAGAAAATTGGCGTCCCGCTGTTCTAATTGTCGAACAGTTTTTCGCTGTCACCATATGAAGCGTCCCGTTACTTGGGGTTCTTCTATACTATTATACACAAGGATGTGATATCTCTTTAAATTACAATGTCCGTGTTTCCGTCGTTATCTATATTGATTAAACCGTAAGATTTACACCACTACTTAGCTACTTAATTCACTTTTACACTTCACACTTTACAACTACTGTTTTTTCTGAACTGCCCCGAACTGAACTATTACTTTGAAACTGACCTTTTCTGAACCGAACAACGGTCTCGCAGACTGCCTTTGAACTGAACAAACTGAACTGAACCTTCGCGTTGAAACTGAACTTTCTGAACCGAACAACGGTCTCGCAGACTGCCTTTGAACTCAACAGCTCTGTTCTTCAACAACTCTAACGTCGAACCCCCCGATTGAAGCCAAAGCCTCAGTATTTATAGCCTAAATTTCCTAGCAATACCCGAAGAAGTCACGAAAATTTCTAACGTTGCCCAAACCATCTTGGGCGTGTCCAAAAACCACCGATGCCAAAAATAAAAAAGCTAAAAGTTAAAAACTCTATCTATCCTACTCGTTCTCATCATGATTACCATCCCCGCCTGACTTGGGCGTGTTTGAACAGAACCTATTAAAATCTTATCCCCAAGTCCAAATCTCCTAGCCACGCCTGACTTGGGCGTTTTTTTTTGTTTTTGTTTGAGCAAACCGCTATGAAAATCTTAACACCGAAACCACGCCTGACTTGGGCGTATCCAAAGTCGACCCCCATCATTGCCATCTTCGTCAACATCATCGTCATTATCATTCTTAGCCCCATCATCTTTCGGACTTGGCACCCAATTCTTCAAAACAAAGCAACCGCCTTGTTATTCAAATGTACCCTTGCTTGTGCACAATGACCCCTAGCCGGGCCCGGCCGCGGATGTTCGTTGAAATTATACCCCACATTCTTTTACTCGAAGTCAAAACAAAATCGAGTACAAAACAATTCCGGCGCCCCTATGCCGCCAGTACGGTTTCGATTTTCAACATTCCTTTTATGGTTCACCTGGGTTCAAAAATCGAACCAAGTGAAAACAATCACGGCTACCTGAAACCATTCTCGGCAGATACAGTGCCTCGATTTCAAAACCAAAACAATCTAGGCTACCTGAAACCGCGCCTTGATTTCAGAACAAAAACAATATGGGCTACCTGAAACCGCGCCTTGATTTCAAAACAAAAACAATTTTGGCTACCTAAAGCCATATGCGGCCAATACGGCGCCTTGATTTTCGCAACATTCTAGCGCGATCGATAGGGTATCCGTTCCATGGCATTCCTATCGACGGCCCACCGAGCGTAATCAGAGCTGCACCAAACCAACCGGACCCAACATGTACGATCATGAAAAACAAAACAAACGCATCGCTGCGCGGTCGCAGCCCCGCGAAACCAGGACTCCGTACGGATGTTGTTTTGATCAACGTCCAGTACGAAATTTTAGATCAAAAACAAAACCTTTACAGGTTTACAATTGAGCCTTGGAATCGGTCACCGCCAATCAAACCCAGCGACCATTGACCCACCAAGCATATTGTGGATTTACCGGCTCGACTCACGTGTTTGAACACGATCGCACCCGGCCACCACCGGACGATGATGGGTCATAAAAACAAAGTCAGTAACGAATGGTATGTTTCCCGTTGCTTCCAATATAGGGTAAACAGGTATAATATGCCCCCCCTAAGCAGAAATGGCAATATATCTGAAACTGGCGCCTTATTCCATCTATTGTTTACTGCAAATCGTTGTTACTAAAGTTATTGAAGTGTTGCATGCGAACTTTGCCTTTGGAGAAGTGGCTATGGAAGCTTTGAAACGTTTTTCGAAAACGTTCCAAAATTTGCCTTTTCAAAACAAACGGGGCAATACGCCCCATCAAAAGAAAAACGTCCAGCCCCGTGATAAAACTGTCCCAGGAGATAATTTCACCACATGCTTATCCTAGGAGGGTCTTTTAACAAGTGTTTAACTGCATAAAAGTTGCAAAGTAACACAAGCGAACAGAACTAGCTTCGTTAACAATTAAGTCAGCTTACAAGAGGTAAAATATTACGCCAAAAGCCTCGATTTCAGACTTTTTGATATTTTCATTGCTTTTCTGTACCAATCCGCTAACTGACCAGCTTGATGGCAATTATTCTTCAATATTTGAGATTTCTAATCGTGCGCGCATGCAAAAAGCGCTTGAATCGCTAGAAAATGAAGGGGGGCGTTTTGCCCCGGTGGGGCGCATTATACCCTTTTACCCTACAGCGCGTGAGGTGGGTAGAACCTACCTAGAGCGTAGCTGTTGGTGTAAATTGAAATAAAAACACACCCAGGCAGCTACTCTAACGGGAGTGTGGGGGGGGGGGGGAAATGCATCTTTTTCTTTCACAGTTGAATTGACTTAGAATATCGGAAGGCGTGGGAATATTTAGGTCTATGCAGAAGAACCGGAATAAAAAGACCAACCGTGCTTCGAGATGCAGCATTTTCTACATTTATAGCTAATTTCCGATACAGTCCTCATTGTTTATGTAATCCGAAAGTGCTGTTTTAAAGAAGAATCACTGGAGAAACTGAAATATACCAAAATAAAAAATCAGGAAACGTATATATTGACTAGGGGATGATAAAATCGGGACTTTACTGTTAACCCATTTTTCATGGTTTTAGAGCCTATAACTATTTATTGGCGGATCTGATGTGATGATTAAACCACGGGACTATCACGGCGAGGACCTAGGATCGAGTTCCACTTCCGATAAACTCGCACAATGTGAGTTCTTTTTTCGGAAGGGAATTAAAGCGTGGGTTTGCGTATGCAGCATGCGACATGAACTAGCCTATAGCTAAACATCTCGTTAAAACATAACAAAGAAAGAACTTCATAAAACAGCCACTACTTTGAATTATTGGCCACTATTTCCAAACTTAGGAAATCTTTATTATATCAATTATACCCGTTTTGCATGCATTCTTTGGTGCCTGCTCGTCATGGATATATCTTTAATTAGCACGTTAGGCTCTGTAGGAAACAAGATCAGACATATGCAGGTCGAAACCGTTATAACTTCGCCGGACCACTTTTGATCGACTTCTGGTTTTCGGCAAGTTCATGAGAACATATGTTTCTATAATCGAACTGAATTTGAGGTTATTTCGTGTTAGAGACAAGCCCGTGCGCAGAAGAGGGAGGGTGGGTCTTATTAAAACAGCTAATCCACCCTCCCCCTCCCTCTGCGCACGGCCTTGATTAGGGACCATATTTAAAATCGCCTTAAAAACATGCAATTTTCCCATGTTTTTCGATCAATTCTCCCATACAAACTTCAAAGACGAAAAGCTCCGTCCAAATGTTAACGAATTTGGCTGAAAATTGCACCAGAGCATCTTTGCACCATGTAGATGAAATAGGAAGAGTGCTCATCAAAAATTTTAAGTTTTATTTTCATATGAGCTTGAACCACCCTAATGCCGCCTTCTTGAATTTTAGGCCACCATCTTGAATTTTCTGGTCCCTAGTTTTGGACTCCGGATATCTTCCTCATATTTGGTATCCCAAGTAACACAACTTGTTATATAATAGTTAAAAATTCACTTATAATACTTATTTAGAAGTATTATTCTTGTTATATTGACTTAAATCCGAACACCTATATCATCAAAACAGCGCAAAAAAAATGGCGGGTTATAAAACATCTCACAAGTTGTATAATATGTATCCGAATACACTTATAGTACTAAAATGACGTTCGCAGTACGTTCAAATAAACGCTTGAGTAATTATTAGTTGTAATTTAGTTATTTGTCTACAACACAAACCAGTAAAATACGATCATAATACAATCATATTTAGTAGTAGAAAATAAGCAGTATTCAAGTGATTTAACTCAGATAATACACTTATATTGCATACCATATGCAGATTCGGTGACACGACCAGGTGATAAGACAAGCTGTAGCATTTAGTTAGGAGTAGGTTACAAAATTTGGCAGTTTTGAAACTTATGTGACCAGCGTCACTTTGTTAGAAAATCTACCGTTTACTCTTTCTGAAAACTGCTGATAAAGCCCTCAAAAGGGCTGTCTGAACTAGAATTTGTAAAAATATGGCATGTGTCATCAATAATTTAGTTGTTCTGCCAGCAAATGTCAGAACAGTGACGATGATAGGCTTTGTAAGAATAATTGGTTTGATAGTCTCAATTTTCAAACACTTGTTATGATGAAAAGGAATGCAATAGTGCAATGGGCGCACTAGAGAAATGTTGCCTTTTCTGCGACAAGATGCGGTTTGATTTCCACAGAATGCTTTTGATGTAATTGGTTTCAAATTCTTGGCGGTAGCAACTTTCTCGGAAAATTCGTACCCTCTTTCAGAAAATTGTTAGCCCTCTAAAGAACTGTTCGAACCAATTTTACAGAAAATTCAGCTCCTTTGCGACAAAACATGGTTAAATTTCCGCGCCGCGCTTTTGATGCAGTTGATTTGAAATTCTCGGTGGTTTCGACACTTTCACAATGCACACCATGCTTTCGAATAATTATCTCATTGAATATTTGCATAATTTCGATAAATCATGCAAATTTTTAGGCAAAATTGTAAAGATTTACAATTTTTGCGAAAACTTACACACATTGAAATATGGCAACACTGAGTAATACATTTCATCAAAATGAAAATTTCTTCATCATCTCAGTTGAAGAAAATGTTTTCCAATTGCCAATCAACTAGCACAGTTTTCAAACATTTGAATTGAATGTCTCATGGTTGCAACGGAGCGCTATTCAATTTTCACACAGCGCTCATAGTGAATGACACTTGTGTCCCGGGCTTTCGTCCTGAGAAAATTATTCTTTCACTCCTGTGGGACATTTTCGGAGCCCTTACAAGGGCTGTTTCACTGCAAGCGCGATTCAGCGGTGTAATTTTGTTGGCTGCTGCAAAGCTGCCCGCACGCCCGATGAAGCCAGAATGAAGAAAGTTTTCGCTCCTGCCGCACCATAGATTTGATCCGGTGTGAACTGGTTAGCAGCCCCACTGGTACCGCGCACGGCGATGCGAAAATAACTAGCAGCAGCCGATGATCACCGCGCTCGGCTAGCCAAAGCATACTGAAGGGAGAAGCAAACGAAGAAACTGGCTAGTAGTTTGCCGATGCGTTCCCCTCGAGGTATGAATGAATGATGAAAGATGTGAAGAAGTTTGTGACCCGGCGTCTTTCTTGGAAAATTATTCGGTTCTCTCTTGTGGAAAACATTTTCAAAGCCCTTAGAAGGGCTGTTTGAATCTGTATACTAAACAATAATTGTTCAATTATTGCGTACATGAAGGTAAATCCGGTAGTTATGACAACCAAATCCAGTACGGCAGCGTTTGCTTTGCATGACGATGATGTGCAAAACGTCGGGCAGCAAGCCCTCGCTGCTGTCGTGTCGTGACAGTTTTGCCGTGCACCAGTTTGAACCGGTTGGTGATGGCTCCAGTAGCACCGCGCACGACGACGATGCGAAAGTGAGCACACGAAAGCGCAACCGCCGACAACCATCGCGCTTGGTTTGCTAAAGCATACTGAAGGGAAAAGCAAACGGAGAAACTAGCTAGCTGTCCTCCGATGCATTCCCCTCGAGGTGTCACGAAAGAATGATGGAAGATGAGAAGAAGACAATAACTTATATACTAGACGGCTGTACGGCAAAGAAGTTCAAATTCCCCTCTCTCACGTGATTGGTTAGATGAAAGAGGGGTGAAAATTAGTGATGCCATACAGATTTTTGCACAACGCACATCAAATGCTTTCGAATAATAATTATCTCATTGAACTTTTGCAATTCGATCAGCACAATTATAAAGTTAAACAAATAATTTCTATAAATCATGCAAATTTTTCGGCAAAAGCGTAAATAAGATTTAGGAATTTTGCGAAGACTTACACATATTGAAATATGGCAACACTGAGTAATACATTTCATCAAAATGAAAATTTCTTCATCATCTGAGTTAAAGAAAATGTTTTCCAATTGCCGATCAAATGGTCCACTGCACGAATTTATGCTGGCCTGCTTACTCCCGCACGAAATTTGACGTTTGAGCGGTGTCGGCACCGCTCATACGTCAAAATTACTGTGAGAGTAAGCAGGCCAGCAAAAATTCGTGCAGTGGACCATAGCACAGTTTTCACACATTTGAATTGAATGTATCATTGTTGCGACAAAGCGCAGTTCAATTTTCACACAGCGCTCATAGTGATTGACACTTATGTGTCCCGGGCTTTCCTCCTGAGAAAATTATTTGGTTCACTCCCGTGGGACATTTTCGTAGCCTTTACAATGGCTGTTTTAATTTATTTGCAGTATTAGGTACTGCAAGCGCGTTTCATGATTATGTTAATTTCGATGTTGGCTTGTGCTGTCCGGACGCCCGATGAAGCCAGAATGAAGAAAATTTTCGCAGATCCGATCCGGTGTGAACTGGTTGGCGGCCCCACTGGTACCGCGCACGGCGTTGCCATGACGACTAGTATCAGCCGACGACCACCGCGCACGCCTAGGCAGAACATACTGAAGGAGGCTTTCCTCCTGAGAAAATTATTCGGTTCACTCCCGTGGGACATTTTCGTAGCCCTTTCAAGGGCTGTTTTAATTTACTTGCAGTATTACTGCAAGCGCGTTCCATAATTGTGTCAATTCCAATGTTGGCTTGCGCTGCCCGGACGCCCGATGAAGCCAGAATGAAGAAAATTTTCGCAGAGCTGATCCGGTGTGAACTGGTTGGCGTGGCGGCCCCACTGGTACCGCGCACGGCGACGCGACGACGACTGGTAAAGCAAGTGGCAACAGCCGACGACCACCACGCTCGGCTAGCCAAAACATACTGAAGGGAGAAGCAAGCGGAGAAACTGGCTAGCAGTCCTCCGATGCGTTCCCCTCGAGGTGTTGCGGAAGAATGATGGAAGATGAGAAGAAGACAATAACTTATATACTAAGCGAGAACCCAAAAAATGTGCTCGCTCGTGATTGGCTGGATAAAATTGAAACATAGGTTCACTTTTCCGCAATTTTCAATAGTTTGCTGTTGAAAATCAATAGTTTTCTCTATTTGACATGAAAGGGACATAGTTTTGCAATTGATTGATGGCAAAATTTTAAAAATCGTTCAATAAATGGCTGAGTTATTAGCGTGCAAAATCTTTCATAATTTCGTGACGGTCGCAAAATTTAGATTTTCATTTTACACCCGGTGCCGTGGTACAGTACCGTACCTTCCCCATAGACGTAGTTTACGTCAAAAAAATACACATTACACACAGCCTGTATGATGAGATAGAGTGCGTGTGTAGAATTATCTTCTGCGTGGTCCGACTGCACGCGCTCGGCATCGTTTTCGCATCGCGCACGACGGTGAGTGCAGGTAAGCAAGAGAAAGTACAGTCCAACATACAGCTCACATCGCAGCGCTGCGCCACTCTGTACTGCCGAGAGCCTACAACTTGCAGTTCAGACAGCGCAGATGTGTAGCACATTCCTAGAAATGAGCGAAGCTCACGCAGAAAAAGTTTAAGCTCTGCGACGTCTCGCGCAACTGGTGTGGCAACTTGCACATTCGCACTCTCACGTCTCACGCAAAGTTTTACGGCTGAGTGATGTGTGTTTGTTGTCGGTTCACATTCGTAGCAAAACAGAGCGGCGCACATTTTATTGAAGATGTGTACGCAGAGCTGTTTATCAGTGTATCTATGCCATCTCTGTGTACAATTTGTAGGAAGCCCTGGCGAAGTTGAACGTAACGGTGTGCAACGAAGAATCGGTGAGCACATTTTGCAAGGACGGCCGAGTATCCATAATAGATGTGACGTTCTGCAGCCCATTGCTGGTGGACAGCATGAACTGGAATACACCATGAACGAGGAGTACACCATGTAAAGATTGCGTTTAACAGTGCCAAATGGGAAGCAATCGCCGCAGCATTGCACAGCATGAGGGTTCTTCCCGACTATCTGTGCAAGATTCTGAATCGCTACTTCCGGAAACGAGTCCTCGTCTACGAGACAAATGCAGGTCAGAGATCGATTAAATTCACGGCGGGCATGTCACAGGGCTCCATACACGGCCCAACGTAGTGGAAATGGTGTACGATTGAGTGTTAAGAGTCAAACTATCCGGAGAAGTTGAGAGCATCGGTTTTGGGGATGATGATGTTGTCCTTTCGATAATCGGTGAGATCTGGAAGTAGTAGAAATACTGACTGCGGAGATTTTCAATGTTATTGAGACGTGGATAAGTTCAGTCAGATTGAGATCATCACAAGACAGAGGTAGTGATGATCAGCAACTGCAAAGTAGTTCATCATTGTTCCAAATCAGTGTTGGGGGCATATAATTCCATCGAAGCGTGCGCCAAAGCATCTGGATGTGATTCTGACGGATGTATCATCCTCGGTGCTAATGTGGAGTTCCGGCCTGAGCTGTGTCGCTGAAGCTGAAGCGGAATAGAACGAGGCTAATAAGCACGTTCCGACTTACGGAAACACGTGTAGCCATTGCGACCAGGACGATATCACCGGAGGCAGTTTGTATTGCAGCCGGGATCATCCCTATGTGTTTTATCCTAGGATGAGGAATGCTTTTAGAGAAGGGGAATTGCAAAAGCAAATGGAATGGCCAGAGCGAATTCGTTGGCTAAGTGGCTACAAGTATGAGACAATCCGTATAGCAGAAGGTGGTCCTTCCGAATTATTCCAAATGTGTCGGTATAGACGTCTACAGATGCTTTTGATTTTGTCAGGTCATGGACGCTTTAGAAGTTACTTGCACCGCTTTTCCAAACCTGCCTGGACATCGGGGAGACTCCGGAGCAGGTGGTGTTCGTTTGGTCACGGTCCAGGGAATTACGTAGCAAGATGAAAGCAGGCGTAATTTCGCTTCTGACAACATCTATTTACGATGTGCTATGAAATGTGGAGAACAGAGTCATCACGCGGATTATATCGTCATTGCAGCGGAAATGGCGTAATGACAAGGGGACCAGGGAGTAGCTCTGAAACAACGTCGGAAACTGTGGACGAATGCACGGTATGTGCACGGTAGTTGTGTTAAGAGAATAGCTGTGAACTAGCAGTGATTTCCAGAGACTGCTAAGCTAATGCATTAGCCCAGCAAAGTCACTTCCCGAAGTAGTCACACCCTGTGGTCCCGGAATGCATCGAACCGAGTTGATTGGTAACTTCTATCGAAAATTCGTTTTGATTGTAAGAGAAAGACGCAATTGTTATAAGGCCGTGGATCCTCTACGAACTGGAGAGGAACCTGCAAGCACTCGGAGTTTTCGTTTGCAACGTGCTAAGGATTATCTTTGGCGGTATGCAGAAGGATGGTGTGTGGTGGAAAAGGATGAACGACGAGCTCGCTGCACTCTACGGCAAATCCAGAAGGTGGTCAAAGCCGCAAAGATATGGTGGGTAGAGCATGTTGCATTTATTTTCATTCAGTGTGTATTCCATGGTTGTATCAAAGAATTTCTCCTTAGATTTGTGTAAGAATAGAAGGTGGAATGCACAAAAATGGGCTTTTTCAACCCGTTTTTGGTTTAGGTGGAGAGGGACAGGCCTAGTATTGAACCAAGGACCTTGTGCATACGCTTCAGAAGTAGCATCCATTGGATTACCATAACTGTCTATTAGTTGTCCTTCCAAACATCAACAATGTTTATAAAAACGAGTATCCTGATTGAAATTCTGGCTATCTGGGTTCATATACAAGTAAATGTTTTGATTACTGCATGATATGTTGGGTGCTTGAGTCATCTTCTGCTCAAAGTATGGCTCACCCAGGAAATCATTCCAAGGTCTGCATCTCTTCTCCACTCTTTGATAGCACATTACCCATCTATGCATTGAATCGCACCGATATTCGATACCAGTGCAAGCTCTGCACAATAAAGATACTCTTGCTATTGCAGCAGCTATTCAGAGCAAGCCACCGTAGAGTAGAGTGTCTGTTTTGTATCGAACACGTTCGCATGCAGAACTTCAGCCATCGTCTCCGTCGTCGTCGTCGCCGCCGTTCCCTCCAAAGAAACGCTCGATAAATTTCCACTGCTTCCGGTTTCGGGTTTTTTATTTCATGGCTTGGCATCAAGTTTCCCTCCAACGAACCAAACCAAATAGAACCAAGAAGAAGCGTTGCACACAGATACAGCCATACCAGGCACGGGAGGCGCCCATCGGCCAAGTTGGAACTGCATCGCTAAAACGTTTCCGCCTTTGGTTCGCTTTGTTGGACCATCGCGACTGACTGGTGGCGGCGGCCCGCGAGAAAGACTTCGATTCCGACAACGACGACCGACGACGTACGGCCAATTCAGTTCACTTGTTATGCAACGGAATCGAGGGCGAAAAAGACATATGTGACGATGCCGCGGCATTCAGCCATAATGCCGCTGTTGTTCGTACGGGGCAGGAATTCCCCAACGCCAACCAGCCAACCAACTCTTATGGGTTAGTGTAGAATCCTCGATGAATGCCATTCATGGAACCAGTAAAGGTAAGGCTATGCGGTATCTCATGGGAGAATGGCTCAACATTCAATTTCTCTGCTCTTTTGTTAACCAATGCGCATTAATTGGTCTTGGGCTGGCCACGTCGCAAGAATGCCTGAAGAACGGTGGGTTTATTACATTTAAGCATAACCTAAGGACACTTACAGTAAGTGCCCTCAGGTTATGCTTAAATGTAACAAACCTACCATTTTCCAGGCATTCTTGCGACGTGGCCAGCCCGAGACCAATTAATGCGCATTGGTTAACAAAAGAGCAGAGAAATTAAATAACAGTAAGTAAATTAGAATTAGCGATTGGTCCAGGGCCGGAGACAGTGAAACAGAATTTCAAGGCATCGGATACCCTTAACCGAAAAGTTTGTACCTGCCGCAGCCACCCACCCAAGCCTCGCGCGGCGCGAATCGCTCGGTAAAAGTGCTTTAATGGAGGTAATAAAACGGTGCTTTCTTATCTCCATTTCGGGCTGCATATTTTCAGTGCCATCCTCTCCGTTGGCGCTGCTGGTTGATCCACTAACTCTACATACGCGGGCTGGCCAGAGGAATCCCTTTTTTGTCACTTCCGTGAATAGCTGTGTATCGTCCGTTCTCCCGCCCGGTAGGTGGCCGCCTTTCATGCATGGCAAGGTGCGAGGTGTATGATAATAAGCACTGTATGTGTCTGTCTACAGACAGGGCGCTATTGACGACGACGACGACGACCGACGGTGTGTCGGTGAAGGTCTTCTGGGCTGTTCCCAACCGGAAGGAGTTTCCGCTGTTGTAGGGAGGGATCCACGTTTTGCTATCCACAGCGAAAAATGTGTTCACGGTTTAGCTTATCTTTGGGGAAAATCAAACATGGAAGAACGATATCAAGCTATTTACGCCCTTCAAATGGGAAGATCTATAATGGCGCCATTCTTACCTTCAATCAAGGCTGTATGCTGGATATACCCATTCATTTATTTAGTATTACATTACAATCATTCATTCGCGGCAGCCGTCCTCCATCCTCGGCTTCGTCCCATATTTGCCAGATGGTTTTGCACCTGGTCCGCCTACATGTCACGCTGCCGTCCTGGTTTTCTTATAATATCCGTATCCCTTGTGAACATCAGCTTTGCAGGGTTGTTGCCTGACATTTTCACAACATATCCTTCCAATCGAATCTTTCCCGCTTTTGTCACTTTTCGGATGCTAGACGTTCACCTTAGAGTGTAGCGAGCACGTGGTTCATCCTTCGCCGTCACACACCGCTCTCCTGCACACCATTAAAAATGACCCTGCACTCGACGCTTGAACACTGCAAGTGCTTGCATGTCCTCCTCAAGCATAGTCCAGGTCTTGTGCCCGTAGAAAACCACCGGTATTATCAGCGTTCTGTACATGGTGCATTTGGTGCGAGGGTGAATCTGTTTTCGACCGTATATTCTTGTAGACCCGACTTCCATTGATGATGTGCCTTCGTATTTCACGTTTAACATTGTTGTTCTACCACCGTTGGTAAGGACCCGAAATTGATGAAGTCCTCCACCACCTCGAAAGCGTGCCCGTCTATCGTGACACTACTTCTAGGCCTGCCCTGTCGTTCACGGTTCCGCCTGCCAGCATGCTTTTCATATTTACGGCGTTTACTACTTCACGCTTCAGCTCTGTCAACGTTCCAAATGTTCTAGCAATAACAGCCATGTCATCCGCAAAACAGACAAATTGACCGGATTTCGTGAAAATCGTGCCTCAGCTGTTGAGCCCGACTCGTCACATAATATCTTCCAGAGTGATGTTGAACAGCAGACATGAGAGTCCATCACCTTGTCGCAATCCCCGGCTAGATTCGAATGAACTAGACAGATCACCCAAAACCCTTACGCAGTTTCTTACACCGTCCATCGTCGCTTTGATCAATCTAATGAGCTTCCCGGAGAAGCCGTTCTCGTCCATGATTTTCCATAGCTCTGTGCGGACGATAATGTCGTATACGGGCAGTTCAGACTTTAAACATGTTTAAAATTCAGAGCCCCCATATGTTCATTACAATCCTTGGTGCAAAACTAGAGTCCTGTAAAATTTTCAGCCGTTTCGGTGGTGATTTAATGGTGGCCCTAAAGCAAAATATGTTTATATGGGAATTACTATGGAGAATTTTCGAAATAGGTTCTCCGCGCTGTAGTGCATTACCACATGGATAAAGTCAAAGGGTCAAAGTCAAATTGAATTCTTCAGACCTCAATGATGAATGTTGCCGAAGACTGCAACTAGTTTCGACTTACGAGACAGAAGTTATTAATCAATATTCATCCATGCATGCTTGAACAGAAGACCACAGCTCGATCGACACGCTTGACACGCAATCATAGTATGCGTGTTACCTTCTTGCATACCTTGCAGGACATCGAGTACAAAGATGCGCATGCGAGTGAGAATTTGTTTAATAACTTTTTACCCGATTGTTCGGTCCTCGGCAACATTTATCACTGAGGTCTGAAGAATTTAATTCGGCTTTGACCCTATGACTTTATCCATGTGGTAATGCTCTACCTTTTCCGAAAATTCTCCATAGTAATTCCCATATAAACCAATTTTGCTTTTGGGCCACCATTAAATCACCACCGAAATGGCTAAAAATTTTACAGGACTCTAGTTTTATTATTATTATTTCTTTGTCTTCGATATAAATCGTACAGACTGATACTTAATTTTAACTTATAGCTTATTTCTAAAATTCTGCTTCGTCATACCAAATTAAAAAATGTTACTGGCTTCGTTGAAAACCCTTACGCAGGAGCTCAGAGGATTGTTATGGCCGTAGCCTGTTCTATGTCCCGGAGCAAAGAGAAAATCGGTGTGACGTAGCTGACGAAGCGGTGCATTTAACGAGAGTTCTAACAGGAGATCAGGGCTGTCAATGTTGTTCTGCAAAATGTCGAACACGACTAACTGCTGAAGCTTTTTGCGCCGGTCAGAAAGCAGCTCCAGATCAATCAGGCGGCAGCGAGCAGGATAGTCAGGGAGGCGTTCGGGATCATTCCATGGTAGGTTGCGAAGCGCAAAGCGTACGAATCGCCTCTGGACACGTTCAATGCGTATGATCTGCGAAACGTGGTACGGGTTCCAAACCGGGGCTGCATATTCTAGGATGCTACGCACCAGAGCACAGTAAAGTGCCTTAAGTGTGTACGGATTGGTGAAATGCGTTGCGTTACGGCGGATGAAGCCTAGTACGAAGAAGGCTTTCGCAGTTGTTACCGACACATGCTCGTTGAAACGAAGTTGGCAGTCGATCGTCACTCCCAGATCGCGAATTGACTGTACACGTTCTAGCTGGATCGCTCCCATCTGGTATTGGTGCATCATCGGACTGCGTTTACGGCTAAACGTTATAGCCTTGCATTTTTTAATATTCACGTTCATACCATTTTCGTGACACCAGCGCAGCAGCTTATCTATGTCCATCTGGAGTGCAAGGCAATCTAAAAGTGTTGCAATGATTCTGAAAATTTTCATGTCATCCGCGTACAGCAGTTTTCCTGAGGAGATCCGAGTGCACAAATCATTGATAAACAGCACGAAGTTGAGGGGGCCTAGGAAACTGCCTTGTGGAACGCCAGATGGTATGTCAAATGAACTCGAGGTTGCAGAATTTACTTTAACAAAGGCTTTGCGACCAGAAAGGTACGACATCAGCCATTCAGTAAACCAATCAGGAAAACCAATGTGCTTGAGTTTTTCAACAGCGTACTCATGGGGAACAGTATCGAATGCCTTTGAAAAATCTATGTAGATTGAGTCTACCTGCTTTCGGTGTTCTATTTCTTTAAATAGTGCGGAAGTGTAGCATCATATGTTTGTCGTAGTAGAACGATGCGGTACAAAACCATGCTGGAACTCCGAAATAAGCGGTTTAGCAGCGTTAAGCATCATACCGTGAACTAGAGATTCAAAAATTTTCCCAAGGCTACAAAGAATCGAGATGCCACGGTAGTTTTCAACATGACTCAATGTTCCGGTTTTGTGAATGGGTATCATGAAGGCAGTTTTCCATAGGCTTGGAAAGGTTTTTTCTTCTAACGAACGGTTGAATAACATCCCGCATAGAAAAATACGATCAATGCAATCGTTCATATTATAGGATATTTGTTCGTGGAATGATTACAACAAAAGTTATAATAGTTTAATGATTGGACGATTAAAGTTGGAAATTTGGCATTATTCAGTATGTTTCAAGTATCATACCACTTTTGATGATGATTCATCCAATGGTATATTAATAATTTTGAAAAATATGGTTTTTGTACGCTCGGCAAATAACAATAGTTCTGGCGAGTTTTTTTCATCATTAAATCACTGCCACACTTTCAAAATGGGTTAAATGGTCTATTTGTGTTTTGTGTCATTATAATCGTCGGAAATCAGCACTTTTGAGTTCTAGCTTTTCGATCACTGTAGTAAAAAACAGCTACTTTTAGTGAACGCCGTGCACCAGCCGTTGACTAATAACAAGTTCATTCGCGAATTCTCATAAAAACTCACCTTCATTGGCTGCCACTGCATGCGAGGGGACCAAAAGAAGATCGGTCGTTGATAGTGGAAGGTTTTTTATTACTCTTAGGAATTATCCTACCGCAGTTTCTATTATTTTAAGCACACCTACCCTCTTCTCCAGGTGAAGAACTTTCACGCATTTGAGCCACCCGCGAGCACTGATCCGATTTAGAGTAGTAAGTAAACACCGCGCGAGAAGCAGTAGAAACAACCTCGGAAATCACACGGTTCGATTCCCAATTCAAGAAAATAAACACAAAAAAAAACTGCAAAAGTAAATAATGATTCACATAATCATAGACAAAATTGACAGTGCCCGACAAATGCCCGCAGGGGTGTGCTTTTTTCTCAGTCGGTAAAACAGATTTGGTGAAATATTTCCGTTTTGTTTTTATTATTCGCTGTATCATAATGTTGATGATAAAGCGATCAAAACACGTATGATTCCACAAAATTTTTGTTCGAGATAAATGGCATTTTTGAATGGTAACGATACTTAACAACCCATTCGGTCTATCATCGAAACACCGAAAATGATAACTGCTATCATGAATAAGATATGTCGTATCATCTATGTATCATCCAGTTTACGATAACACGTATGATCAGAAAATGATACACTGTTGAATTGGTGTATGATACCATTTTATTCGGGATCGTTACAGGCACCACCAACGATATGGCACAGTTTTTCAACAGTAACGGGGGCAGACCGTCGACGCCAGCACCTTTTGAAGCGTCCAACATTGTTAATGCTCGCAGTACTTCGTCATGGGAGAAATTAAAAGGCGGTAGATGAACATTATAAGACGGCACTTGACTGAAGCACCCTGAATAAAGTCGCGGGGGCGTCGAACTATACACGGTTTGGAAAAAACTGGAGAACAGATTTGCGGCTTCCTCGGGTGTGTTGGCCGTGACTTCACCGTATGTCACATTGACCGGAAGACGATTACCAGATCGTTGAGACTTGACATAATTCCAGAAATTCGTTGGGTTTCGTTTCAGGTTGGATTCCAATCGACTTACGTGTCTTTGGTAGGATGATGTGAGCAGTTCATTGTACGCAGACTCAACAGAGCGGAGCATGTATCTGTTTTCATTAGTTTTATCGGAAAAGAAACGATGGCGCATCTTTCTCAGTCGATTCCGTAGATTACGCAATTCAGCCGTCCACCAAGGATATTTTTTCAATGCATCGAGAGATCGACGACGAGGCACATGCGCAGCTAGAATCTCGGAAAGCTTGTCGTAAAATATGACTACATTTGCATTCACCGAATTTCCATTGAGGAAGTGTTCCCAGTCTACAGATGCCAGGGTGGTATTGAGTTTATCGAAGTTGCAGCGCTTGAAGTCAAGTTCAGGAGTGTGGGAATCCGAAACGACCTGGGCAAACACAGAGCTACGAGTGTCTAGCTGCAGGACGAGTGGTGGGTGAAAATCGTCGGAAGGTAAAATCGGATGCGGCGGCTGCAGTACTTCGACATCGTTAGGTGAATTGGAGAAAACCAGATCGAGCAAATTTCCGCTAGAGTTGACAAAAGGATTCAATTGCACTAGACCACATGTCGACATGGAATCCACAAGAATTAGTTCCGGTTCACTGGAAGCATTCAAGGTGAGGTATCCGTTGATGTCGTCATCGAAACACCATTTCAGGCGGGGAAGGTTGTAGTCTCCCAGAATCAATATTACGTCGTTTTCTGCAGCGTGATCGGCAATGCTTTGTGCAGCCATAGCGTGTGCTGAGTAAAGTGCTGCCTCGGAATTTGGACGCAAATAAATGTTGCAAACGTATAAGGATCTACTAGGCAATTTCACACGAACAGCAACTTGCTCTAGGTGCTCACAGTCGACCAGAGACACAGCTAAGCATTGCAGTGCACATTTCACTGCGACGAGAACTCCTCCACCTCTCGACTTGTCGCTTGTAGCTGCACTGCGATCGCAGCGGAAAATTGAATATTCAGACGTTAGTTCCGAGTCGTAGATGTCCGGCCGATGCCACGTTTCTGTGAAGATGAAAACGTCGTAATCGGAAGAAGCCATGCGCAGTTTCAAATCTGTTGTCTTGGTGCGTAATCCACGAACGTTCTGGTAGTATATGGAGAGGAAAGCGTTGTCATGATTGGAAGACTCATTCTCCAATCGTTCAACTGGGGGAGCATTCGAGGCTGCAGTAAAGCTGACTTCGTAGCATTCTGGTACCTCACCGAGAGACGGCTGCACTGTTCGTTGTTGATGCATTGTACTTGCCGTGAATGGGAGGTTGGAAGACCCCTCCTCCGTTCCTACACACAGGACCAGGACGGCTGTTGAACGCTGGCGGGAATGGCTCGACTTTTGCACCAAGGATTGTAATGAACACATGGGAGCTTTGAATTTTTGACATGTACAAAGTCTGAACTGCCCTAATGTCGTATGCTAGGTCGTATGCCGCTTTGAAGTCGATGAACAGGTGATGCGTTGGGATCTGGTATTCACGGCATTTCTGGAGGATTTGCCATACGGTGAAGATCTGGTCCGTTGTCGACCGGCCGTCAATGAAGCCAGCTCAATAACTTCCCACGAACTCATTCATTTTAGGTGACAGACGACGGAAGATGATCTGGGATAGCACTTTGTAGGCAGCATTCATAATAGTGATCGCTCTAAAGTTCTCACATTCCAAATGGTCGCCATTCTTGTGAATAGGACAGATAACCCCTTCCGTCCACTCCTCCGGTAGCTGTTAGGTTTCCCAGATCCTGATTATCAGCCGGTGTAGACAGGTGGCCAACTTTTCTGGGCCCATCTTGATAAGTTCAGGTGCGATACCATCCTTACCAGGTGCTTTGTTGGTTTTGAGCTGATGAATGGCATCCTTAACTTCTACCAGCGTGGGATTTGGTTTATTTTCGTCCTCCGCTGCACTGGCGTCGGCGATTCCTCCGTTGCCGTGGGCTCCCGTGCCTACGTTCTCCACGCCGTTCAGGTGCTGATCAAAGTGCTGCTTCCACCTTTCGATCACCTCACGTCCGTCCGTCAAGAGGTCACCGTCTTTATCCCTGCATATTTCGGTTTGTGGCACGAAGCCGTTGCGGGATGCGTTGAGCTTCTGATAGAACTTCCGTGTTTCTTGGGAACGGCACATCAGTTCCATTTCTTCACACTCCGCTTCTTCCAGGCGGCGCTCTTTCTCCCGAAAGAGGCGGGTCTGCTGTTTCCGCTTCTGTTTGTAACGTTCCACGTTCTGTCGGGTCCCTTGCTGCAGCATTACCACCCTCGCTGCGTTCTTCTCCTCCAAAACCGTTTTGCTTTCTTCGTCGAACCATTCGTTCCATCGATTCCGTTCCACGTACTCGATGGTACTCTCGGCTGCGTCGTTGATGGCTGCTTTCACTGTACTCCTGCAGTCCTCTAGAGGGGCCTTACCAAGCTCGCCCTCGTCTGGCAACGCGGCCTCGAGATTCTGCGCGTATGCTGAGGCGACATCCGGTTGCTTCAGTCGCTCTAAGTTGTACCATGGCGGTCGCCGGTACCGTACATTGTTGATGACGGAGAGCCTTGGGCGCAGTTTGACCATCACCAGATAGTGGTCGGAGTTGATGTTGCCGCCACGATAGGTCCTGACGTCGATATTGTCGGAGAAGTGCCGTCCGTCAATCAGAACGTGGTCGATTTGAGATTCTGTCTGCTGTGGTGATCTCCAGGTGTAACGATAAGGGAGGCTTTGTTGGAAAAAGGTGCTACGTATGGACATATTTTTGGAGGCGGCGAAATCAATTAGTCGTAGGCCGTTTTCGTTCGGCTGCTGGTGGGCGCCGAACTTACCAATCGTCGGTCTGAATTCCTCCTCCTGGCCTACCTGAGCGTTCAAATCACCTATGATGATCTTGACGTCGTGGCTTGGGCAGCGATCGTACTCGCGTTCGAGCTGCGCGTAAAATGCGTCCTTGTCATCATCAGTTCTTCCGGAGTGTGGGCTGTGCACGTTTATCATGCTGAAGTTGAAGAATCGGCCCTTGATCCTCAACCTGTACATTTTTTCGTCGATCGGCCACCAACCGATCACGCGCCTCTGCATATCACCCATCACGATGAAAGCTGTTCCCAGCTCGCGTGTGTTGCCGCAGCTCTGGTAGATGGTATGATTACCTCTAAACGTTCGCACCACGATGCCGAACCCGTGGTCCTTCAGTAGATCTGCGAGTATGCGGGTGCTCCCAATGAAGTTGAGAGATCAGAGTTTCCAATCGCAAGGTCTTTTTGATCGGTGGGGTCGTTACCGTTGGTCTCGGTTTGTATTATTCTGTTGCTGATTTTTCCGTTACAATGTTGTTTTACGGCTGGCTCGTAGGGCCTGATACCAACCCCCTACTTTCCGGAAGACCATAGTGCACAGTTGAGCTTAGAGTCCTTCCCTGACACTCGGACGATGATCAGCCGCCCCTAACATGGGGATCAGACGCTGCTGTGAACCGCTCCTCCTGGACAACCGACGCTCAGGTTTGCCAAAGCAAACCACCCCTACCCTGTCAACCTACGACCGAAGTTCCCACAGGGGTTGAATACCCGGTCTTTCCTAGTCGCACCACTATGAGCACCATGTGGTCAAAAATTCTGTATACGGCGTATCAATATCAAATCCACATGAGGCTGCGACGAGGAAATGCAAGCAATACAGACGCAATGGCGAAATGGGAAAGGTAAAGCCACATCTTCCCGTAGCATCACTTTATCGTCCATATTCGTACAAAGCCAATGAGGTGAGTATGCGTATGTATAGTGTAACAATGTCGCGTTAAATATTCTTGCAATTTCTGGCCACTTGAGTTGCCATTGTGCTAACTTTTGTTTTGATATGAACGACCTGAAGGCTGCTGCGATGATGCTGGGTGGGTGAAAGTCAGGAGGATGACGAGGGGCCAGAATCAGCAACCCAGCATTTGATTCAACATGGCGTTCAATGTTTTTGTTTTGATTGCTTAATGCATGATAAAACTGCGCTTGAAACATTGACACAGCTTCGCTGCTACATACAATATCGTGCAAAGTGATAAAGAAAGAGAAACAATCATCAAAAACAACAATTTCGTTTGAAATGCGTAATTTGCGAAATAAGCACACGAGCCACACACCCGAAAATCAGGAGCAAGTTAGGGTAAACCGACCAGAAAGTGGGTACCAAAACGCGCCGTAACAAAAATGATGTTGGTTAGCGCGGTGATGTACCGAGTGTGACAGCTGTGTCACCCCACTTGTGACAGTATCTGTTCGATTTTGACACTGCGTCTGTATTGCGGGAATCTCCTGGCGGCCATATCGCCGCCGCCCAATGTGGATTTATTATGAGCGCAGCAATAACTTCAAGGAAACATTTATGCGAATCAGTCAATCACATCGCTCCGAGATGACAACCCGAATAGATTATTATGACACATGGTGTCGTACATACTATAAGATATTCATTGATGGTATGATCACATTACAAGTAATCATAAGTCAATAATTGCATGATTGGAGGACTCAATGTAAGATCATTTAATACTTTTCAAGAAACATAATATCAATGATAACGATTCACTGGATAATACTGGAATTATTCAAATGATTCTCTTTTTCGGTAGATTTTTTGTCGAGGTTATTTACTGCATGATTTTCTTATAACTTCAAGATGCAACGGCACAATTTCGATATGATTATAACATTATCCACATTTACCTTGCTATCTGTAGCACCATCTGAGAGTATTAAAGGCTCTGAAAACCTTTCTGATCGCACAATCTCTTTTTCTTGACTTCTTCCAGATAGTTTATTGAAAGGTTTTACGCCCACTGGCACTCGCGAATTGATAAAATAATTATTTGGTGGGTACCTTCGTTGTTGCAATTATCTCCACTAATTGCAAATTGTATCTGGAAACACCCAAACTTCATTTCCAGGCACTAAGAGTTGATGTGATGATACAGGTCCTTGGTGCAATTTCTCACATGATCCTCCAAGGCTTGCTCCAAGGCTACTATATTGGTCATTTTTATTACAAGATTTCTTCCATCTACACTCTACTTTTCCACCTTTAAAACATGATCACCTTAAAACTATCCGCGAGCACGCAGTTCAAATGGTCTAATGGAATAAAGCGCGATGAGCAAGGAGTAATCCCGATAACCACACTTCGATTCCAGATCGTGGAGAAAATACTAAAAAAACGACTAAAATGTAAACAACAATTCCCATTATGATTCACAAAGCTGGCAGATACCGCGGAAAATACCGCAGGGGTGTATCATTTTTTTTGTCGATAATGCAGATCCGATGAAATATTTCCGCTTTGTTTTTATTATTCCCTGTATCATAAAGCAAATGATAAAGTTATTATAGCATGAACGATATCACAAAATTTTTGTTCGAGAAAAATGGCGTTTTTGAATGGTAACGATACTTAACAACCCATTCGGTCTATCATCAAACATCCGAATATCATATCTGCTATCATCCAAATGATTCACGCTATCATTGGCTTACAATCCATTAAACGATTACATGTATGATCAGAAAATTATTACCTGTATCAGCACTGTATAATACCGTTTTATTCGGGAACAACGATCTGATAGAGAGTGCTGAAAGCGCACATGCTTGGTTTCTATCTAGCGCAGTACGCTATATCGGCATAACCGAACGAGAAGGGCCGAACTAGTTTATCTGTCCCAGACTGATCTCGGAAAACGATCCAGTTAGTGATAGCTGCATGAGTGAAATAACGGCTGCCAACGTCTTCACTGCAATCATATCGAGCAGCCCGAACAAATCTCCAGGCTGGGATTCAATTCCACGTGAGTTCTATCTCGGAACGTTCGATATTATCTGGAGAGAAATGACCCTCGTAATGAATGCTGATGTGCTTCGCTGGTGTACGCTGTTGCTGTTTCCACAAGGCTTCCTCTGGTACACAGGGTTTCCTCTGACCAAACGTGAAATCTGCATATGGACTTTGACTGTCCCAGAAGTTCAACCTCTTGTCTGCGCTACCTAATACTTTCTCCCTGGTTCCTCATCCACGCAAACCATTTACGCAAACCAACCGGCCGCTAAGGCGGATCACACCGTCTACTCACTGTGGATTCAAGAACCGAAGTTTGGGTTTTCGGTTCAGCTTCACAGTAGAGGACAATTGATGGAATTCGACATGAGCAGCCGAACAGAGCAGGATCCAGCGGAAGAGATGAAACGGAGAAACAAACATGCATCGTAAGCGGCCTCCGAAGCATCCCTGAAGCCATGGACTTCCAGGCATGCGTAAGCAGGTGTAAAAGATCAGTGAATTTCTGCTGAATATCCTGCCGGTCACTGACAACTCCTGGAACTGGTGTGTCCCAGTCGAGGTGGAGCATCCACAAGCCTGGGTGAAGAATTTTCGCCTTCGAGATGGTCGGACCAATAAGTCTGAGTGGGTAAAGTAGACTGATGATCTGCGACAGAATCTTCCGCTTCGTGACTCAGGAATATTCCTTTCACTTTGGCTGATAGAAGGACAAAAGGTCGATGGCATGCTTCCTGCGTAAACCGAGCATGGTGACAGCGTTTCAGTTCGCCGGAGCTCCAGTGAAATGGCGTCGAGCACAGTCTGGCTATTGGACGACCATTGCCGAAGCGGAAGGCCTGCAGAAACCAGCATCGCGTTGAGCTGCTTGCAGGCAGCGGCGAGAGATGACGTAGGTATCGTTGCAGCCAGTTAGCTGGTTGTTCACGTAGAAGTCACGGCGCACAGTGGAGCACCTAGTACATCAAAACTGATCAAAATTATTTTTACGTAGTTTCGCAACCCAAACACAACCCAAATTAGTAATGAAACGTATTTCATAGTTTTCAATAAATTTTATAGCAATAAATTCACCTAGCAGTGAGAAACAACCAATGTAACCGACTTCAACGAGATTTTTTTTAAATAATACAACCATTCCATAGAAAATCGTTATAGTGTGTCTCCGAACATCGTGATACTTGGTGGTTTTGTAGTTTATCGAAAATAATTAGACCCGTATTTTTTTATTTCGTCATTAGGGTGACCAATTTTATGATTTTAAAAATCAAGATTTTTCGAAACCAAATTGTTTTCAAAAAATCACAGTTTTTGAACCAGTTGACCGATTTTAAACTTTTTTTTTGCTTGAAAGCTGTTGAATTCTAGTTTTCAGCAAAAATACGTTCAGAGGACCAAATAGTGTTTTTAAGCAAATTATATCATATAATAATATAATTATCACGATTTTTTCAAAGTAATGCAACTTTTGAAATCGGAAACATCCGGAAGGTTTTATTTCTGCATTTGAAAGAGGAACAATAGTTTTATCATACACGAAAAACAGATTTCCCGGAAACAGCCGGAAAATCAACTTATTTCATTTTGAATGTACGGTAAAGGATTCCATCAAATATTTTTTTTTTTTCAATATTTTCATATATTGTATGTAAACTTAACGACAATTTGTTTGGGTTTAAAATTAACAGAATAACAACATTAACCTTCTTCAACAAACTGCATCATTGAATTGATGGACTATCAATTTTATTCACTTTGTACGGTCAGAACTAGCACGCGCTGTGAGTTATATCAAAGAAATCGGCTTAAATTCAGCTTTACTAAACCTCGTCTGATAAGCGTAAACAAAACATTTGGACACTGCTTAGCTGTCAAACGATTACACGATAACTACACTTGACAAAAACACAACGGAAAACCCAATTACTTCATTTTGAGTTTTTCCACTTATGATCAGGTTTTGATATGATTTACTCCAATGTGCGGCGGTGCACAAGAGCTTCTGTAAGATGTGATCGCTAAGAACGGGGCACGAACCTTCAGCGGAAGATCCGGATGATTGCGCCAGACTATTCGAGTTAGCGGTTGATCCTGTTCCAATACCAGTACCTGACGGTACATTTTTCGATGTCCGCCGTTACAACGAGGCTGTCTTGAACGGTGGGGCCAGCGAGGAGAATGTCGTTGAGGGACAGACCGAATTTCGACTGTCAAGGCGCATCGAAGATGGTTCTTAATTTGGTAGTAGTGCTGCCCATCATGATGACTGCGTAACGGGGAATATAAAAGCGAGGCTTGCTGTCTCGCTCTTTGGGATCAATTTCCCGCACGTGCTCGAGTGCTTGAAGTTTGTGAATGAACATTTGGTACATGGCGTGCTTATCTGGATCTCTGGCAAGCGATCGTTCCAAAGAGAAGAATCGCCGAGTCGCGTTGTACCAATTGTTGTTCAACTGGGGAAGCAACTCTTCTCGCTTTGGGAGCTTGATGACGTAGCGACCATCTGCTTTTGACTGCTGCACCTCTTCTAGCTGCCAGAAGCGGTTGACCAGCTCGTCGATTGTGCAGGGATTGCTGAACTGCCAGTTATGGGGATCTTCGTGGTCGTGGTTTTCCAGCATGTACCCTCCAGAGATGACCCATTCGAATTCGGTGTTCTGGAGCAGCGGAAGATCGTTGCCGAGAGATATTCGGCCGTAGTGAAGGACACGGAAGAAGTGTGTGGTACTCATGATCATGTCGATGTTAGTGGTGACCGCGAAAGTGGGATCGGCGAGATCGACGTGCTCCGATATAGACCATTGACTGGTGTCGACGGGGAACTGTTGGAGTTTTACGATGATTTCCGGAAGAATCAGCATCGAACACTTCACGGAGAACGATGAAATACGGTAAGAGACGCTCACGTACGCTTCGTGCTCTACGCGCTTGGTGTTGCCAATTCCGCTGATTGTCATCGACCGTGGCAGATAAGTCCGTAGCCAGAGGGGGGCAGGGGGGACCATGCCCCCCCCCCTGGCCGACATATTGTTTTTAATTCATGCCGACTCAAAGATTGTCTATAATTCAAGTGTTCCACAAAAAATATTTAAAAAAATAAAAAAAAAAACTATTCTCTAGACTATTTTAATAACTGAGGTTTTATCCACAATTATCCAACCTTTTTTCTCTTGAGAATCACAGGAAATTTCGCCAAGTATTTCTCCAAGAGATCTACTTCAATCTTATCATATACTTTAACCAAATAACAAGCTTGGATGAATGGTTAAATTTTGTGATGTTTATTCATGGAACACAAAAACAGCATGGCAAGTTTCCGGTAGGAAAAAACAAGGACTTTGTAGAATTATATGCTACTATAGAGTGCAGTTATATGCTATTGCTACACGAATTTTCACTTTTATTCAATTAAAACAAACGTCATGCTAAGATAATAATACCTGGGATTTCTTTACAAATTCTTTCAAGGACATCTCCAGAAATTCCGTCAGGCAATTATTCAGGAACTTTTCCAAGGATTCTTTCAGAAATTCCTCAAGGAACATATCCAGGAGTTTCTCTTTCGTGAATTATTCCATGGACATCTTGCAGGGTTCAGATAGTTTTTTTTAGGGTTTGTTCCAAGAAATGCTTTAAGAATTCCCCCACGATTCCTTCAGTTTTTACAAATACTTCTGCAAGGATACATCGATGAATTCTTTCAGGAATTTTCCATAGCTTCCTCCAGTGATTCTAGCATGGATTGCTCCAGAGAGTTTTCCAAGAATTCCTGTATGGGTTTCACCAGGCATTCCTCCGGGAATTTCTCCTATGATATCTTTAGAAGTTCCTTCAGTGATTGTTCCAGTGCTTTTTTCGATAATTTCTCCAGAAATTTCCAGGAGTTCCTTAAATCATTGTACAAAACATTCTCCATCGAAAAATTCCAACAATAATTCGTCCAAAAAATATTGCAGACATGGATGCCTTAATTTTTTTTTCCTACAGAAATTCTTTCAGGAATTTGTTAAGAAAGCTTACCTGGGATTTCCTAAGGAATTCATGAAAGGATTGCTTCCAGGATTCCTCCAGATTTTCCTTCAAGCATTCCTCCAAGGATTCGACCGGGAATATCTTCTGTGTTTATTTCAGAAATAACTCCAGGAATTATTTTACAAAATCCTCCAAGGGTTCCCCCTGGAACACTTTTTTGAATTCCTTCAGAAGTTCTCCAAAAAATAATCCAATACTTCCTCCAGGAACTATTTAGGAATTCCCCAGGATTTCTCCTAAGGTTTATTCAGGAACTGCCAGAGTAAGATGGGGCAAAAGTTCGACCATAGTTGATAATTCAACCAATTTCAAAAAATCGAAGCAGATATAAATAAATAAATACCGTGTGGTGATTCTACCATCCATGAGCTAAAATTTTGCTGAACAAAGTTACGCCAAATGCCTTTTCAATTTTGAGTTACAACACTTTTTGTATGTGTGTGTTTTATTCGAACTCTTGCCCCACCACTGGGGCAAAAGTTCGAATCTAGTGTTTGTGGAATTTCGCTAACCGTAGCACACTATTTTTACACTTTGGTAATAGGAATACCTGAAACCACTTAATATTTGATGTTGGAACTTAAATACACTTTAAAATTCGATTTGGATTTTACCCAAATCAGGGTTAAATTTACTACACCTAAAATTAGTACATCCATGTGCACAACAGAACATGTGCTCGATGAACAAATTGAGATTTGAAATTATGAAAAGAAATCCACGTACTCCGGTGAGACTCGAACTCACGACTCCCAATTCGCTAGACGGGCGCTTCTATTCCTTCAAGCTACGGAGTCACTCGACTATCTCCGTCGCCAGCAGGCCTAGAACTGAACTCGATTCCACAATCGCACATGGTTATCTTCTTTTCACAATCCAAACCCCCTTCGGATGGGATTAGATGAACATCTAACACATTGTCTGTTGTGCACATGTATGTCAAAGCGGGAGAGGAAGTTATTTTTAATTGTCGAGAGCTTCGGGCACTGCCTTCCAATCACTTATTGGAATGGCAATTAGTGTGCAGTCGGACTCTCGACGGGTCGGTCCTCGGCCGACCGAATACGGTAAGGGTGACCGTAGCACCTTACAAATGTCAATTTCTTGATTTTGCTTTGGCTGACCAAGCCATGTGGGAAATTACACTGTTGAAAATGCTTTGACATCCATGTGCACAACAGAACATGTGCTCGATGAACAAATTGAGATTTGAAATTATGAAAAGAAATCCACGTACTCCGGTGAGACTCGAACTCACGACTCCCAATTCGCTAGACGGGCGCTTCTATTCCTTCAAGCTACGGAGTCACTCGACTATCTCCGTCGCCAGCAGGCCTAGAACTGAACTCGATTCCACAATCGCACATGGTTATCTTCTTTTCACAATCCAAACCCCCTTCGGATGGGATTAGATGAACATCTAACACATTGTCTGTTGTGCACATGTATGTCAAAGCGGGAGAGGAAGTTATTTTTAATTGTCGAGAGCTTCGGGCACTGCCTTCCAATCACTTATTGGAATGGCAATTAGTGTGCAGTCGGACTCTCGACGGGTCGGTCCTCGGCCGACCGAATACGGTAAGGGTGACCGTAGCACCTTACAAATGTCAATTTCTTGATTTTGCTTTGGCTGACCAAGCCATGTGGGAAATTACACTGTTGAAAATGCTTTGACATCCATGTGCACAACAGAACATGTGCTCGATGAACAAATTGAGATTTGAAATTATGAAAAGAAATCCACGTACTCCGGTGAGACTCGAACTCACGACTCCCAATTCGCTAGACGGGCGCTTCTATTCCTTCAAGCTACGGAGTCACTCGACTATCTCCGTCGCCAGCAGGCCTAGAACTGAACTCGATTCCACAATCGCACATGGTTATCTTCTTTTCACAATCCAAACCCCCTTCGGATGGGATTAGATGAACATCTAACACATTGTCTGTTGTGCACATGTATGTCAAAGCGGGAGAGGAAGTTATTTTTAATTGTCGAGAGCTTCGGGCACTGCCTTCCAATCACTTATTGGAATGGCAATTAGTGTGCAGTCGGACTCTCGACGGGTCGGTCCTCGGCCGACCGAATACGGTAAGGGTGACCGTAGCACCTTACAAATGTCAATTTCTTGATTTTGCTTTGGCTGACCAAGCCATGTGGGAATAAGTGATCCAATAAGTGATTGGAAGGCAGTGCCCGAAGCTCTCGACAATTAAAAATAACTTCCTCTCCCGCTTTGACATACATGTGCACAACAGACAATGTGTTAGATGTTCATCTAATCCCATCCGAAGGGGGTTTGGATTGTGAAAAGAAGATAACCATGTGCGATTGTGGAATCGGGTTCAGTTCTAGGCCTGCTGGCGACGGAGATAGTCGAGTGACTCCGTAGCTTGAAGGAATAGAAGCGCCCGTCTAGCGAATTGGGAGTCGTGAGTTCGAGTCTCACCGGAGTACGTGGATTTCTTTTCATAATTTCAAATCTCAATTTGTTCATCGAGCACATGTTCTGTTGTGCACATGGATGTCAAAGCATTTTCAACAGTGTAATTTCCCACATGGCTTGGTCAGCCAAAGCAAAATCAAGAAATTGACATTTGTAAGGTGCTACGGTCACCCTTACCGTATTCGGTCGGCCGAGGACCGACCCGTCGAGAGTCCGACTGCACACTAATTGCCATTCCAATAAGTGATTGGAAGGCAGTGCCCGAAGCTCTCGACAATTAAAAATAACTTCCTCTCCCGCTTTGACATACATGTGCACAACAGACAATGTGTTAGATGTTCATCTAATCCCATCCGAAGGGGGTTTGGATTGTGAAAAGAAGATAACCATGTGCGATTGTGGAATCGAGTTCAGTTCTAGGCCTGCTGGCGACGGAGATAGTCGAGTGACTCCGTAGCTTGAAGGAATAGAAGCGCCCGTCTAGCGAATTGGGAGTCGTGAGTTCGAGTCTCACCGGAGTACGTGGATTTCTTTTCATAATTTCAAATCTCAATTTGTTCATCGAGCACATGTTCTGTTGTGCACATGGATGTCAAAGCATTTTCAACAGTGTAATTTCCCACATGGCTTGGTCAGCCAAAGCAAAATCAAGAAATTGACATTTGTAAGGTGCTACGGTCACCCTTACCGTATTCGGTCGGCCGAGGACCGACCCGTCGAGAGTCCGACTGCACACTAATTGCCATTCCAATAAGTGATTGGAAGGCAGTGCCCGAAGCTCTCGACAATTAAAAATAACTTCCTCTCCCGCTTTGACATACATGTGCACAACAGACAATGTGTTAGATGTTCATCTAATCCCATCCGAAGGGGGTTTGGATTGTGAAAAGAAGATAACCATGTGCGATTGTGGAATCGAGTTCAGTTCTAGGCCTGCTGGCGACGGAGATAGTCGAGTGACTCCGTAGCTTGAAGGAATAGAAGCGCCCGTCTAGCGAATTGGGAGTCGTGAGTTCGAGTCTCACCGGAGTACGTGGATTTCTTTTCATAATTTCAAATCTCAATTTGTTCATCGAGCACATGTTCTGTTGTGCACATGGATGTCAAAGCATTTTCAACAGTGTAATTTCCCACATGGCTTGGTCAGCCAAAGCAAAATCAAGAAATTGACATTTGTAAGGTGCTACGGTCACCCTTACCGTATTCGGTCGGCCGAGGACCGACCCGTCGAGAGTCCGACTGCACACTAATTGCCATTCCAATAAGTGATTGGAAGGCAGTGCCCGAAGCTCTCGACAATTAAAAATAACTTCCTCTCCCGCTTTGACATACATGTGCACAACAGACAATGTGTTAGATGTTCATCTAATCCCATCCGAAGGGGGTTTGGATTGTGAAAAGAAGATAACCATGTGCGATTGTGGAATCGAGTTCAGTTCTAGGCCTGCTGGCGACGGAGATAGTCGAGTGACTCCGTAGCTTGAAGGAATAGAAGCGCCCGTCTAGCGAATTGGGAGTCGTGAGTTCGAGTCTCACCGGAGTACGTGGATTTCTTTTCATAATTTCAAATCTCAATTTGTTCATCGAGCACATGTTCTGTTGTGCACATGGATGTCAAAGCATTTTCAACAGTGTAATTTCCCACATGGCTTGGTCAGCCAAAGCAAAATCAAGAAATTGACATTTGTAAGGTGCTACGGTCACCCTTACCGTATTCGGTCGGCCGAGGACCGACCCGTCGAGAGTCCGACTGCACACTAATTGCCATTCCAATAAGTGATTGGAAGGCAGTGCCCGAAGCTCTCGACAATTAAAAATAACTTCCTCTCCCGCTTTGACATACATGTGCACAACAGACAATGTGTTAGATGTTCATCTAATCCCATCCGAAGGGGGTTTGGATTGTGAAAAGAAGATAACCATGTGCGATTGTGGAATCGAGTTCAGTTCTAGGCCTGCTGGCGACGGAGATAGTCGAGTGACTCCGTAGCTTGAAGGAATAGAAGCGCCCGTCTAGCGAATTGGGAGTCGTGAGTTCGAGTCTCACCGGAGTACGTGGATTTCTTTTCATAATTTCAAATCTCAATTTGTTCATCGAGCACATGTTCTGTTGTGCACATGGATGTCAAAGCATTTTCAACAGTGTAATTTCCCACATGGCTTGGTCAGCCAAAGCAAAATCAAGAAATTGACATTTGTAAGGTGCTACGGTCACCCTTACCGTATTCGGTCGGCCGAGGACCGACCCGTCGAGAGTCCGACTGCACACTAATTGCCATTCCAATAAGTGATTGGAAGGCAGTGCCCGAAGCTCTCGACAATTAAAAATAACTTCCTCTCCCGCTTTGACATACATGTGCACAACAGACAATGTGTTAGATGTTCATCTAATCCCATCCGAAGGGGGTTTGGATTGTGAAAAGAAGATAACCATGTGCGATTGTGGAATCGAGTTCAGTTCTAGGCCTGCTGGCGACGGAGATAGTCGAGTGACTCCGTAGCTTGAAGGAATAGAAGCGCCCGTCTAGCGAATTGGGAGTCGTGAGTTCGAGTCTCACCGGAGTACGTGGATTTCTTTTCATAATTTCAAATCTCAATTTGTTCATCGAGCACATGTTCTGTTGTGCACATGGATGTCAAAGCATTTTCAACAGTGTAATTTCCCACATGGCTTGGTCAGCCAAAGCAAAATCAAGAAATTGACATTTGTAAGGTGCTACGGTCACCCTTACCGTATTCGGTCGGCCGAGGACCGACCCGTCGAGAGTCCGACTGCACACTAATTGCCATTCCAATAAGTGATTGGAAGGCAGTGCCCGAAGCTCTCGACAATTAAAAATAACTTCCTCTCCCGCTTTGACATACATGTGCACAACAGACAATGTGTTAGATGTTCATCTAATCCCATCCGAAGGGGGTTTGGATTGTGAAAAGAAGATAACCATGTGCGATTGTGGAATCGAGTTCAGTTCTAGGCCTGCTGGCGACGGAGATAGTCGAGTGACTCCGTAGCTTGAAGGAATAGAAGCGCCCGTCTAGCGAATTGGGAGTCGTGAGTTCGAGTCTCACCGGAGTACGTGGATTTCTTTTCATAATTTCAAATCTCAATTTGTTCATCGAGCACATGTTCTGTTGTGCACATGGATGTCAAAGCATTTTCAACAGTGTAATTTCCCACATGGCTTGGTCAGCCAAAGCAAAATCAAGAAATTGACATTTGTAAGGTGCTACGGTCACCCTTACCGTATTCGGTCGGCCGAGGACCGACCCGTCGAGAGTCCGACTGCACACTAATTGCCATTCCAATAAGTGATTGGAAGGCAGTGCCCGAAGCTCTCGACAATTAAAAATAACTTCCTCTCCCGCTTTGACATACATGTGCACAACAGACAATGTGTTAGATGTTCATCTAATCCCATCCGAAGGGGGTTTGGATTGTGAAAAGAAGATAACCATGTGCGATTGTGGAATCGAGTTCAGTTCTAGGCCTGCTGGCGACGGAGATAGTCGAGTGACTCCGTAGCTTGAAGGAATAGAAGCGCCCGTCTAGCGAATTGGGAGTCGTGAGTTCGAGTCTCACCGGAGTACGTGGATTTCTTTTCATAATTTCAAATCTCAATTTGTTCATCGAGCACATGTTCTGTTGTGCACATGGATGTCAAAGCATTTTCAACAGTGTAATTTCCCACATGGCTTGGTCAGCCAAAGCAAAATCAAGAAATTGACATAAAATTAGTAGTTTTCCGCCAAATTCAGATAAAACAACATTTTTTTTCAACTTTAATCGAATTTTCTCACTAATTCCATCACTCTTAGAGATAATATGTACATTTTGCACAATTTTAGGTTTATACCTAAAGTTGCCACATGACTCGAATTTTGCCCCACAATTGGAACTTTTGCCCCACTATGTGTAAAATACGATTTCCAAATCTTTTTTGCAAAAAGTTGTACATGCTAGAGCATCTTCAAAATATACCTAGTTACGCCCCAAAATAAAATATCGAATTCGATTTCATTAAAATTTCATTCCATGCGTTGGAAGGGCCATCGCATGTTACAATTTTTTGATCAAAAACCAACGTTTTGTCATAACTTCTCGAAATATTGATCAATTTTCATAATTTTTGGAGTGAAAGACTCTTTTTCAAAAAGGGTTCGAACAACCTTGACACCCGAAAGAAATAATTTGAATTGAGTTCAAAAACTTCAAAAGAAACTCTTGCCCCACTCGAACTTTTGCCCCACTTTACTCTACAGGGATTCCCCAAAGCGTTCTTCCACGAACTCTTATTAGTATTCCTTCAGGATTTCTCCAAAGATTCCTGCAAAGATCTGCAATTTCTCCTGGATTTTTTACTGGGAATTCTCCATGAATTTCTTCAGAGATTCCTCCAAGAATTATTCCAGGGATCCTCTGGGAATTTAAATGCGATGTAGAAATTCCTTCAGGAATTCTTATAGAGATTCCTCCAGGAGTATTTCTAGAGATTCCTCCGTTAATCTCTACGAGTATTCTTCCAGGATATCCCCCAGGGATTCCTCCAAGAATTTCTGCAGGACTTAACTAGGGACTTCCTTCTGTGATTCTTTCTGAAACAACTTATTTTAAACATCCTCCAAAGATTCTCCCACGAACTCTTTTTAGGGTTCCTCCAGCAATTCCTCATTGTATTTTTAAGGAACTTTTCCAGGAATTGATTCAGTACTTCCTCCAGGAACTGGTTAGGGAGTCCCTTAGTAATTCCTCTTGATATTTCTTCCGGGTTTCCTTCTGGAGTTTCTTCAGAAGCTCTTCTAAGGATTCCTCCCGAATTCGTTCAAGAACTCCATCTGCGATTTCTTGAAAAATTATTTCTGGTATTCTTATACGAATTCTCCAAGAAATTCATCCACGAATTTCTTCAGGAATTCCTGTAGGAATTACTCCAGGAAATCCTTCAGGAATTCCTTCAGAAATTCTTCCATGATTTTTCTAGGAATACCTTCTGGATTTTTTTCCAGAAATTCCGCCAAGAAATCTTCCAGTATTCTCTCCAGGAATTGCTACAGGCATTCCTCCAGGATTTGCACTAAAACCTCCTCCAGGAACTTTACTAGTGATTTTTCCAGGGATTTTTTCAGAAATTCCTTCGGGAATTTCTCAGGCGATTTTTTCAAAAATTTCTCCCAGAGTTCCTCTAGAGATTCCCCTAGAAATTCATCCACAAATTGTTGAAGGAATTACTACAGAGATTCCTCCTAGAATTCCTTCAAGGATTCCGCCAGCAATTCCCAAAGGATAACCTCCAGCAATTCCTCCAGGATTTTATTTAGGAATTTCTCCAAGAACTATTCCAGGAAATTCTCCAGGAATTACCCCAAGAATTTCTTCAGGAATACCTCCAGCAATTTCTCTAGGAATTGATCCAGGAATCGCTCCTGGACATCCTTCAGAAGTTATGTTAACAATTTCTCCAGATTTTTTCCCAGAAATTCTTCTGGAAATTTTTTTCAGACATTCTTCCAGTAAATTCTTCAGGAATACCCTCAGGAATTTTTCAGGGATTCCTCCAGGAAATCCTCCGAAGATTCCTCCAGGAAATCCCCCAGAAGTTCCTCTGAAGATTATTTTTGGAAATCCCCTAGGGATTTCTTCATAAATTCTTACAGGAAATTCCTGGAGGAACACCATCAGCATTTTTTTTTTCAGGGATTCCCCCAGGAATTTCTTTACAAACTGCTTCTAGGATTCGTCTAAGGATTTCTTCAGGAATTCCTTCGAGGATTTATCCAAGAATTCCTCCAGAAATTCCGCTAGAAATTCCTCCGGGGTTTTCTCAAGGGATTTTTTCAGAAATAGAAAAATAATAGAATAAAAACAGAAATTTCCCAGAATTCCTCTAAAAATTCATCGAGTAATTATTCCAAAAAATCTTCTAGAGATTACTCCAGAAATTCCCAAAGGAATACCTCTAGGAATTTCTCCAGGATTTTATCCGGGAATTTTTCCAGGAACTTATCTAGGAATTACCCCAGGAATTTATACACTGTAGGAACTTCTACATTAATCTCCAGGAATTTCTCTAGCAATTGCTCCTGGACATCTTGCATAAATTATGTCAACAATTCCTCTAGGTATTTCTCCGGGAATTTCTCATGAGATTCCATCAGGAATTGCTTAAGGGATTCCTCCAGGGATTTCTCCATGGAATCTCTTCAGGAAATTCTTTGAAGATTCCTCCAGGAAATCCTGCAGAAGTTTCTCCAAGGATTCTTCCAGGAAATCCCCTAGGGATTTCTTTAGAAATTCTTCAAGAATATTCTCCTGGAATACCTTCAAGAATTTTTCAGGAATTCCTCCAGGAATTACACCAGGAATTAATCAAGGAACACCATCATAAATTAGGGATTGCTTCAGAAATTCTTCCAGGTTTTTTTTTCTAGGAATACCTTCTGGAATTTTTCCAGAAATTCCACCAAGAAACCTTCCAGTTTTTCCTCCAGGAATCGCTACAGATATTTCTCAAGAAATTCCGCTCAAACTCGTCCAGGAACTTTCTCAGGGATTTTTCCAGAGATTTTTTCAGGAATTCCTCCAGAGATTTCTCTTGAAATCCCTCCGGGAATTTCTCGGGGATTTTTTTCAGAAATTTCTCCCAGAGCTTCTATATAGATTCCCCCAGAAATTCATCCAGAAGTTGTTGAAGGAATTCCTCCAGAGATTCCCTCACGGATTCCGCCAGCAATTCCCAAAGGAGAACCTCCAGCAATTCCTCCAAGATTTTATCCAGGAATGTCTCCAAGAACTATTCCAGGAAATTCTTCAGGAATTACCCCAAGAATTTCATTAGGAATTCCTCCAGAAATTTCTCTAGGAATTGATCCAGGAATTGCTCCTGGACATCCTTCAGAAATTATGTCAACAATTTCTCCAGGAACTTTTCCAGAAATTCTTCTGGAGATTTTCTCAGAAATTCTTCCAGGAAAGTCTCCAGGAATACCCTCAGGAATATTTCAGGGTTTTCCTCCAGGAAATCCTCCAGAGGATTCTGCCTGGAAATCCTCTAGGGATTTCTTCATAAATTCTTCCAGGAAATTCCTGGAGGAATACCATCAGTAATTTTTCAGGGATTCCCCCAGGGACTTCTTCACAAACTGCTTCTAGGATTCCTCCAGAGACTCCTTCAGGCATTCTTTCAAGGATTTATTCAATAATTCCTCCAGAAATTCCGCTAGAAATTCCTCCAGGATTTCAGAAACAGAAAAATAATAGAATAGAAATAGAATTCTTCCAGAATTTCTCTAGAAATTCATCATTTCTCTTAGAGATTCCTCCAGAAATTCCCAAAGAAATACCTCTAGTAATTCCTCCAGGTATTTCTCCTGGATTTTATCCAGGAATTTCTCCAGGAATAACCCCAGTTATTTCATCAGGAACTACCCCAGGAATTGCTCCTGGACATCTTTCAGAAATTATGTCAGCAATTCCTCTAGGTATTTCTCCAGGAATTTCTCCCGAGATTTTATCAGGAATTGCTTCCTGATTCCTCCAGGGGATTTCCCTCCTCAAGGGATTCCTCCAGAGATTTCTCCATGAAAAATCTCTTCAGGATATTCTTTGAAGATTTTGAAGATTCCTTCAGGAAATCCTTCAGAAGTTTCTCCAAAGATTCTTCCAGGCAATCCTCTAGAGATTTCTTCAGAAATTCTTTAAGAATATTCTCCAGGAATTCCTTCAGGAATTTTTCAGGGATTCCTCCAGGTATTCCACCAGGGATTCCTCCAGATATTCCTCCAGGGATTTCTTCACAAATTTCTTCAAGAAAACCCCCTGGGATTCCTTCAGGAATTCCTTCGAGAATCTCTCCAGGAACTCCACTTGCAATTCCACTAGAAATTCCTCCAGGAATCTCTCAAGGGGTTCTTTCAAAAATAGAAGAATAACAGAAATAGAAACAGAAATCTCTCAGAATTCTTCTGGAGATTACTCTAGATATTCATCGAGTAATTCTTTCAAGAATTCCTCTAGAGATTCCTCCAGAAATTTCCACAGGAATACCAATAGGAACTCCTCCATTTATTCCTCCGGGATGTTATCTAGGAATTTCCCCGAGAAATTTCTTCCGGAATACCTCCAGGAAATACCCCAGGAATTTCTTCCAGAATATTCCTGGCATCCTTCAGGAATTATGCCAGCAATTCGTCCAGGAATTTCTCCTGGAAATCCTCTTGGGATTTCTTCAAAGATTCTCAGAGGAAATTTTCCAGGAATACTTTGAGGAAATTTTCAGGGATTCCTCCAGAGATTCCTCCAGCAATTACTTCAGGAATTTCTCCACGAATTTTTTGAGGGATATTTTCAGAGATTCCACCAGGGAATCCTCCAGAAATTCCTCCAAGGGTTCTTTCAGGAAATCCTCCTGAAATTTGTAAAGGGATTTTTTTTCAGAAATTTCTCCAGCAATTCCTCCCAGATTTCCTCTGAAGATTTCTTCAGGAATTTCTCCCAGAATTCTCCTAGGGATTCCAAGAATTCACCCAAAAAATTGCTGAAGGAAATTCTCCAGGAATTCTTCATGGAATTACGCCAGGAATTTGCACAGAAGTTTCTACAGGCATTCCTCCAAGGATTCCTTCACAAATTTCTCTAAGATTTCATATAGGAATTTTTAAAGACATTTCTTATGAAATTTTACTAGGGATTCCGTCCAGAATTCCTCCAGGAATTTCTCCAGAATTTCCTCCAAGGAATCCTCCAGAAATTTATCTAGGATTTCCTCATGAGATCTCTTCAGAAATTTCACTAGGTATCCCTCCCGTAATTTATTCTGGAATTCGTACAGCTTTATTTTTTGAAATTCTTACAGGAATTCCTTCTGGAATTCAGAAATTCAAAAAAATTCTGGAGGAATTTTTATAGCAAATAGTATTGGAAGATAAATGGAAGCATACAGGAACCAGGAAATTCTAGGTTTATCCTCAAAAGAGATCGTAATTTCCAAAAGAGTTCAGCTATAATTTCTGATGAATGTTTTGTAGACTTTGACAAAAAAATCAGAGCAAAATATTGCACGAGTAAATAAAAATCCTTAATCTTCCAGAAATTGGCCATCGCTACCAGCACCACGTTGATTTGTGTAGATCAGGCGAGTTTTTGTTAAATAACGTATTGTACAAAATACAACAGGGTTGAGGGTTAAATGAAGCTTTTAGAATATTAATTGTACGTAGTGGTAATTCAAGCTTCATCAATATTATAAAAAAACACATAAATGAGTCAGTCGAACATATCATTGAAAAAATGAATAGCGATCGTCACGATTTGCTCACAATTGCATCAGCGTCAGGTGACTTCCCGTCAGAAGTCATCATTGAAATCATGGACGAAGTTAAAACACTGTCCACGCAATTTTCCAAATTTAATGATGCAAATTCTAAGGAAACTTTGAACTCCTCCCTTAATCAATCCACCAGTCTACAGTCTGAATTAAATGCAGGATCTACTACACACGACAAGTCCGGTTACGCATCAAATACCGTCACAGAAGACAAGTCCGGCTGGCGCTTACTTGGTTCAAGAAACATATGGAAGGCTGATTGGACCGACTACGACAAGCGTCAGTCGAATCGTCTAAATCAGCAAAAGCAAGCTGACAAGGCCAGGAAGCGTAAAAAGCGAACAAGCCATTACAATATACGTAATGCACAAAATAAAAAAAAATCGCTCCGTACCTGCCAGCCGAAACAACGACATACATCGGAACGCGAATTTGCTGCCACCTGATAGAATTCTTCTGGCGGAAGCAAAGCATAGGTTTTCCAAACCACCGTGTTGTTCTGCTCGCGACGCAACGCACTCTAGAAGACCCGTACATTATCAAAGTGGAGAAACTCGAAACCCGGCTCACCTCGCGTGTGCCGATAGAAACCAGAGGAGCATTCAATTTCAACGTGGCGAAACATTGAACCCCTACCCAGCTGATCGGAATATTGTACAACGAACCTGTGAATCATCTTGTAATTGGACGATCGGATCGCCGCCAAGGCCATCCGTCAAAAACCACTGTGCGTCGTGCTCCTGCCAGCAACCGGGTTTTTAGCTGAATCGACGCAATCTGAGGATGTAGGATCCAATTCTTGTTTACCCAATTTGACGCAATCTACGGAGGAAGAAGCAGACGACCCAGAAACGCTTGGTAATAGATCATTAATTTTAAGCGATATTATACAAACGAACGAATTGCCAAAAATTACTTCAAAAACAAGTGCCATTGAAATTTTAGTTTATTGCCAGAATTTCAATCGCATGAAAAGCGCAAAAAAGTAAATGAAATTCACAAACATATTTTGAGTACATCCTTCTCGGTTGTTTTGGGTACTGAAACCAGTTGGAATGATAGCGTTAAAAGTGAAGAAGTTTTTGGTAACGATTTTAATGTTTATAGAGACGATCGAGATTTAACTCTTACCCAAAGAATGTCTGGTGGCGGTGTTCTCGTAGCAATTTCCTCAAAATTCAACTCAGAGCTTGTGGTTTCTACTAAGTTTAAAGAATTTGAACAAGTTTGGGCTAAAGCACAAATCGCCGGCGAAACTCATATTTTTGCTTCGGTATATTTCCCACCTGATCAAGCTTGTAAATCAACATATGAAATGTTCTTCCAAGCTGCTGAAGAAATTATTTCACAATTTCCTCCGGAATTCAAAGTACATATTTATGGCGATTTCAATCAACGTGACGTAGATTTCATATCTGATTCTGAAAATGAATGTATTTTATTACCACTAGCGTGCGCAGGGTTCTTGCTTAGGGGGGCACTATAATAATGGTGCAATATATGTATGATCATGGTGCAAAATAGAATGATGGTGTTACACGCAATATGAATTCCCAAGTAGGGGTTTCAACATGTTGTGGTGCCAACATCACCAAGTACTTCATATTGGGATTCTAGAGAAGGCTTCGGATGGTAATGATTTCAAGGCAATACGAAACTTAAATATGAAGTCATTATCTCGACTCTTATAAAATTTAATAAACGTATCAAATACAATGGAGAATATCTAGAAAATTATCAATTACAGTTAAAAAAAAATTGACGTTGTGAAAGAATTTTGATCATAGACAATTAATGATGCTAGGAGAATGTCAGAACTCCTAGATAGAACATTTTGATCGGAATCCTTATTGCAATCTACAGAGATTCCTCCAGGATTTCTCCAAAGATTCGTGCATGAGTTCCTCCAGGAATTCCCTCAAAAAATCTTCCAATAATTCCTTCAGAAATTCCTCCAGGAAGTCTCATATATTTCTCCAGAAATTCCTCAAATATTTCCTCCAGGAATTCCTCCAGTAAATACTCCAGGAATTCTTCCAAAAATACCTCCAGGTATTCCGCCTGAAATTTCTTCTACGAAAAATCCACTAGAAATGTCTGCCCCCAATATTTCCTCCAGGGATTCCTCTAGGAGTTGTCCCACCGAATCCCCCCGAAAATCCTTAAGGAATTTCTGAAGAATAACTTCCTGGAAGTCCTAGAGAAATTCCTCCAGGAGTTCCTTCAGAAAATTATCCAGGAAATTCTCAACGAATTTCTTCAGGAATTCCTTCAGGGATTCATCCATGAATCATTTCAAAAAATCCTTCTTAAATTGCTCAACAAATTCCTCCAAAAATTTCTCGAAAAATAACGCCAGAAATTCCTACAGGAATTCCTAAAAAAAAATCCTCCAAGAATTCCTCATGAAATTCGTCCAGGGATTTCTCTAGAAAATCCTATAGGAATTTCAGCCAGAATTTCTCCAGAGAATCCTAAAAGAATGTCTCTCGAAACTCTTCCAAAAATTTCGCGAGGAATCTCTACAGGAAATCCTCCACAGATTCCTCCAGTAGTTTCTCCAGGATTTTTTCCAGGATTTTTTTCAGGAATTCTTTCAGGGATTCAATAATGAATTTCTTCTGAAATTCCTCTAGATATGCTTTTAGAAATTCCTCGAGGGGTTCATTCAGACATTTCTTTAGAAATTCCTCCAATATGCAACCAGTGATTTCTTTCAGGAATCCCTCCACGGATTCCTGCAGAAAATCCTAAAGGAATTTCTTCCAAAACTCTTCCAGGAATACCTCCAAGCAATCCTCTAGGAATTTCTTTAGGATTTTTTCCAAAAATTTCTTAAGGAATTTCTCCAGGGATTCATTACTGAATTTCTTCAGAAATTCCTCAGAAACTTCTTCCAGAAATTCCTCCAGGAATTCCTTCAGAAATTCCTCGAGGAGTTCTTTCAGACATTTCTCCAGGAAGCCTCATATATTTTTCCAGAAATTCTTCAAATAAATCCCCCAGGAATTCCTCCAGTAAATACTCCTAAAATTCTTCCAAAGATCCCTCCTGACATTTTTCTAGGAAAACTCCTGAATGTCTGTCTGTCAGAATTCCCCCAATATTTCCTCCACGGATGCCTCCATAACATGCTAAAGGAATTTCTCACGGAATTCTTCCAGGTATTCCTCAATAAATTTCTCAAAGGATTTTTCCATGGATTCCTTCAGGGAATTCTCAAACAATTTCATCAGAAATTCCTTCATGGATTTCTTCAGAAATTCCACAAAAAATCATCCAGAAATTCCACCAGCAATTCTTTCAGAAATTTGTCGAGGAAGAACTCCTGAAATTCCTCCATCAGTTCCTCCAGGCATTCCTCCAGAAAATCCTCTAGGAATTTCTGCCTGAGTTCCCCAAGAATGCCTCCCGGAACCCTTCCAAGAATTCCTCGAGGAATTCCGCAAGGAAGTTGTCCAGGAAATCCTCCACGGATTCCTTCAGGAAATTCTTCAGGATTTTTTACAGCAATTTATCCAAGAATTCCTGCAGGAATTCATTCATAAATTTCTTCAGAAATTCCTCAAAAAATTCCACCAGGTATTCGTTCAGAATTTGCCCGAGGAGTTCCTTCAGACATTCCTCCAGAAACTCCTCCGAGATGCCTCCAGAGATTTCTCCCCGAAATTCATCCAAGGACTCCACCAGAAAATCCTAAAGTAATTTCACCCGAAACTCTTTCATGAATTCCGGGAGTTTCTCGAATGATTCCGCGAGAAATTCCACCAGGGAATCCTCCACGGAATCCCCTAGGAATTTCTCCAGGATTTTTTTCCTGAAATTTCTTCAGAAATTCCTCCAGGGATGCAATAATTAATATCTTCGGAAATTCCTCCAGAGATCCTCCTGAAATTTTCTTTTATGAATGACTGTCAGAATTCCTACAATATTTCATCTAGGGATTCCTCCAAGAATTGATCCTCGCATTCCTCCAGATAATCCTGAATGAAACGGAACTCTTCCAGGAATTCCTCCTAGAATTCCTCGAAAAATTCCCCCATGGATTCCTCCAGGAAATTCTCAAGGCATTTCTTCAGGAATTCCTCTGAGGATTCATTTATGAATTTCTTCAGAAATTCCGCAAAAAATCTTTCAGAAATTTATTAAGGAAGAGCGCCAGAAATTCTACCAGGAACTCCTCCAGGGATTCCTCTAAAAAATCCTCTGGGAATTTTCACCAGAACTACAGGGATTTCTCCTTGTATTCCTCAAAGAATTCCCCAAGAACTTTTTCTAAGAGTTTCTCAAGGAGTTCCTGGAGGGATTCGTTAAAAAATTTCTTCAGAAATTCTTAAAAAAAAATCCTGCAGAAATTCCTCCAGAAATTCCTTCAGAAATTTCTCGAGGAGTTCCTTCAGAAATTTCTCCATGGAGCCTAATATATCTACCGAATTTCCCCAAATAATTCCTCCAGTAAAAACTCCAGAAATTTCTTCATAATTACCTCCAGGAATTCCTCCAGAATTACCCCCAGGAATTCCTCCAGAGATTCCTCATGAAATTTCTTCTAGAAAAAATCCTTTAGGAATGTCTGCCAGAATTTCTTCAATATTTCCTCCCGGGATTCTTCAAGGAATTGCTCTACAAATTCCTCCAGAAAATCCTAAAGTAATTTCTCCCGGAACTCTTTCAGGAATTCCTCCTGGAATTTCTCGAGCAAATCTTCCATGGATTCCTCCAGGACATTCTACAGGAAATTCTCAAGGACTTCTTCAGGGATTCATTCCTTCAACGATTTATTCATGAACTTCTTCAAAAATTCATCCAGAAATACCTCCAGGAATTACTCCAGAAAATCCTCTAGAAATTTCTGTCAGAATTCCTCCAGAGAATCTTAAAGGAATGTTTCCCGGAACCCTTCCAAGAATTCCTTCAGGGATACCTCCATGGATTCCTCCAGGAATTTCTCCAGGATTTTTTTCAGGAATTCCTTCAGAAATTCCTCCCTCCATGGATTCCACCAGAAATTTCTCAAGGCATTCATCCAGGGATTTTTCCAGAAAATCCTTCACGGAATCCTCCACATAATCCTAAATCAATTTCTCCTATAACTCTTCTAGGAATTCCTCCAGGGATACTTCCATGGAATCCTCATGAAATACCTCCAGGGATTGCTGACGGAATTCCTACAAAAAGTTCTCTAAGAATTCTGCCAGAATTCCTCAAATATTGTCTCCAGGGATTCTTCCAGAAATTCCTCGACTAATTCCTCCAGAAAATCCTAAAATATTTTTTCCTGATCTTTTCCGGGAATTGCTCTAGGAATTTCTCCAGAGATTTCTTCATGGATCCCTCCGAAATTTCTTCGGGAATACATCCATGAGTTTCTTCAGAAATTTCTCAAAAAAAATCCTTTATTAATTCCTCGAGGACATTCCTCCAGGCAGCTTTACATATTTGTCCAGAAATTCCTTAAAGAAGTCATCCAGGAATTCCTCTAGTTATTCCTCTAAGAATTCATAAATGAATTCCTCCAAAAAGTCTGGAGGAATTTATCCAGAAATACCTCCCGAAATGCAAACATGGATTCTCCCAGAAGTTTCTCCAGAGATTCCTGAAGAAAATCATCCAGGAATTTCTCCAGGAATGTTTCGCAAAAAATACCTCAAAGAATTCTTTCGGGAATTCCTCCAGAAATTACTCCATTCATTCCTTCAAAAATTTCTTCAGTAATTCCATCTTGAATTTCTACAGGGATTCCTCCAGGAATTTCTGCAAGGATACCTTAAGGAATTCCTGCTCGGATTTCTCCAGATTTCTACAGAATTTTTTTCAGAATTTTTTTTTCTGGATTTTTTTCTAGGAATCTCCTGGAACAACTATAAAAATTTCTCTAGTTTTTGTTCCAGAAAAATCTCTAAAAAAATCTTCATGGATACCCCCAAGAATTCCTCTAGGTATTCCTCCAAGAGTCCATCCACGGATTTCTCCAGAAAAAAACTTCTCCCGAAATTGTTCCACAAATTTTTCATAGAATTCCTTCAGGAAATCTTCCAGATTTTTTTCCAGGAATTACTTCATTTTTTCAGGAATTTCTCCAGAAAAATCTTTAAGTATTCTTTCAGAATTTTTTCTAGGAATTCTCCAAGGATTCATCCTTGAATTCCTTCACAGATTCCTTCAGGAATCCAGGGATTTTTCCCGGATTTTTCCCGGATTTTTCCCGGATCTTTTCTGGGAATTTCTCTAGGAATTCCTTTAGGGATTTCTCCATGGATTCCTCCAGGAATTTCGTCGGGAATTCATCCAGGAGTCCATCCATGAGTTTCTTCAGAAATTAATCAAAAAAATCCTTCACAAATACCACGAGGAGTTCCTCTAGACATTCCTCCGGGAAGCCTTAAATATTTGTCCAGAAATTTCTTAAAGAATTTATCCAGGAATTTCTCTAGTTATTCCACCAAAAAATTCTTCAGGAATTTATCCAGAAATACCTCTCGGAATTCAAACATGGATTCCTCCAGGAATTTCCCCAGAGATTCCTCAAGAAAATCATCCAGGAATGTTTCGCAAAAAAATCCTCAAAAAATTCTTTCGGAAATTCCTCCAGGAACTCCTCCATTATTCCTGCAAAAATTCCTTCGTTAATTCCATCTTGAATACCTTCGGGAATTTCTACAGAGCTTCCTCCAGGAATTTCTGCAAGGACTCCTAAATGAATTCCTGCTCGGATTTCTCCAGAAAATTCTCCCGGAACTCTTCCAGGAATTTCTCGAGAAATTTCTCCAGGGATTTCTACAGACATTTTTTCAGGATTTTTTTTCTGGAATTTTTCAAGGAATCTCTCCAGAAATTTCTCCTGGGACAACTATAAAAATTTCTCCATGAATTGCTTCAGAAAATCATCTTAAAAGTTCTTCATGGATTCCTCCAAGAATTCCACTAGGTATTCCTACAAGAATTTATCCACGGTTTTTTCCAGAAAAAAAACTTCTCCTGGAACTATTCCCTCATAGATTTCGCCAGGAATTTCTCCAGGAATCCCTCAAGGGATTCCTTAATGATTTTTTTAAAAAATCCTCAAAAATTCCTCTAGGAATTCTTTTGCTCGAGGAGTTCCTTTAATCATTCCTTCAGGAAGCCGCAAATATTTTTCCAGAAATTTTTCAAAGAATTCTTTTTTTTAGGAATTTCTCCAGAAAAATCTCTAGGGATTCTTCCAGAAGTTTCTCTAATAATTCTACGGGGATTCATCCTTGAATTGCTTTACGGATTCCTTCAGAAATTCCTCCTAGGATTTCTCTAGGAATTTTTCCAAAGCTCTCTCTAGGATTTTCTCTATGAATGTCTCCAGGGATTCCTCCAAGTATTCCTCCTGAAAATCCTCCAGAAATTCTTCCAATGATTCTTGAAAGCATGCCTCCAGAAATTCCTCCAAGAATTTTTTCGCGGATTCTTCCAAAAATTCCCTCGGAATGACTCCACTGATTCCTCCAGAAATTTTTCCACAAATTCCTCCAGAGATTTTTCCAGTTATATCTGCAAGGATTCGTCATTGAATTCCTCGAGTAATTCTTCCACAAATTCATGCAGGAATTTTTCCAAAAAATCCTCCAGGAATTCCTCCAGCAATTCATCCTGGATTTCCTCCATGAATTATTTAATGGATTCCTTCATGGATTCCTTCTGTTACCCCTCCAGTGTTTCATCCTGTTATTTCTTCACGGATTCCTTCAGGAATTCCTCCAGGGATTACATGAGGGATTTCTCCAGGAATTTCTCATAGCTTCCTCCAGGAATTCTTCTAGAAACTCCTCCAAATGTCCCTCCAGAAATTTCCTCAGGGATTCCTGCAGAAATTCCTCCGGACATTCTTCCAGAAGTTCCTCCAGGAATTCTTACAAGAAAACCTCCAGGCATTCTCCCAAGGATTCCTTCAGGAATGCTTTCAGAGAATCCTCCAGAAATTCTTCTAGGAATTTCTCCAGGGTTTCTTCCAGGAATGCCTCCAGAGTTTAGGGGTTCGTTAATGAGCCCCTGCTGGAACTCCTCCAGGAGTTTTTCGAAATATTTCTCCACAAATTCCTCCATGAATTCTTTCACGAATTCCTCTACGGATTCCCCCAGGAAATTCTTCAAGGATTCCTTTAGAAATGCCTCAAGGGAATTCCTTCAATAGTTTTTCCAGCAATTCCTTTAGTAGTTCCTCCTGCAAATTCTACAGGAATTTCTCTAGACTCCTCTTCCAGTTTTTGAGAGCTACGTTCAAGAATTCTTTCAAGCACTTCTTTAGTAATGCCTTCAGGGATTCCTCCAGAAAGTCCTTCAAGGATTCCTCCTGAAATTTCTCCAGGGATTTCTCCTGGAATGCCTTCACGGATTACTACAGATATACGCCACGATTACGCATTGAAAGCTTTAGTAATGCATAAAATTTAACGATGGTGCATTTCGCAATTGACTTCTTTAACGGTGTTGAGATAATTCGATATTCTGAATCTGCATGTCAAACTGAGCCGAAATCCAAATTTTCATGAATTTTGGGGTCCGAGAACCTATTTTAAAATCAATTTGAAGTTTGTATGGGAGCGATTTGTCAAATCACCCCTCGTCTCAGTTTGTGCTGGGTGGAGCTGTCAAACAGTTGCCCAGCTGTCAAAAGGTGATTTCAAAAAAACTTTTTGAAATTGATTCAATGTACCTAAACAAAGTCCTAAAAATCTGAAAAAAATCCTAGTGACTCAGAAAAAGGTGCTCTTTCGTATAAAATCAAAAAATCAATACATTTTTCAAAATTTAAAAACTCAATTAGACACATATTTGATTCAAAGATGGTGCGTGAGATGGTGCCTGGATGATTCTGTGAACATCATGGTGGTGCATGGAATGAATGATGTATGTATGGTGCATTAGCTATGATTCTGTTATACTCGTCATGTTTCATATTAAGGTGCACATGCAATTCGTGCAAAGGTGCAGGAAACTCAATGTAGCACAGAAATCAACATGTTCCAGGTACGTGGAATACTATTGCCAAAATGGTGCATCAAATTCAAATGTAAACCACATCATAATGGTGCATAAGATACCTAGATGGTATAATGAATGCCAAAATGGTGCATGAAAAGCTTTGAAGAAGGCGTATGATGCGAATGTGATGTATTAGTTGTCGCCGTTATTCAAAGATTATCAACATGCTGCATGGTTAGGTGCACGAATTGCAAAAATGGTGCATATAATACAAAATAAAAGTATTTTATGTGATGCTCACAACATAATGGTGCATCAGATGCCTAGATGATAAAATAAACGCTGAAATGGTGCTTGGAAAGCTTTGATGGTGCATGAAATTTAACGATGGTGCATATCAGTATGATGCATTTGATTTCTAGTTGATTAAAAGATTAAAAGTTGATTAAAAGTGCATGAGATCAGCATTATGCGTGGATACATAGTTCATTCTATGGACGCTTTGAAGAAGGTACATGATGTTAGTGTGATGTATTAGTTGTCACCGTTATTCAGCGACACTCGACATTGTGTATGGATAGGTGTACGAATTGCAAAAATGGTGCTTGGAATTCAATGTGGCGCCGAAGTCACCATGGTTCACGTACATGGATTGCAGTTTTGGAATACGAAATGCCAAAATGGTGCATGTTATTCGAATATGGTGCTGACATCACTGATTAGTTAAAAGATGGTGCGTGAGAATAGCCTAAAAATGATTCTGAGAACATCATGGGTGTGTATGCGATACTAAGAAATTGTATGTATCAGGGGTGCATTTGTTGCCACCATGATTCAGTGATTCTCAACATTGGGTGATTAGATCCAAAATGTAAGAATTGCAAAAATGATGCATAGAATTGAATGTGGTGCGGAAGTCAACATGGATCAGGTACATGGAATACAATTTGGTGTACGATATGGCAAAATGGAGCTTATGAAATTCAAATGTGAATTAAATGCTTCGATGACGCGTGAGATGGTGCTTAGATATTTATGTGATCATCATGGTGGTGCATGGAATGCAAAGGAGCTACATGATGTTTGTATGGTGCATTAGTTTTACCATGATTCAGTTATACTCAACTAATTCCATATGTAGGTGCACGAATTGCAAAAATGGTGCAGGAAACTCAATACGGCACAGAAATCAACATAGACCAGGAACAAGGAATGTTATTTTGTATGCGAAATGTCAAAATGGTGCATCAAATTCACTTGTGAACCACATCATAATGGTGCATAAGATGCCTAGATGATATAGCTAATGCCAAAATGGTGGCTGGAAAGCTTTGAAGAAGGTGCATGATGCTAGATGATGCATTAGTTGTCACCGTTTTTCAAAACTTATCAATATGGTTAGGTGCACGAATTGCAAAAATGGTGCATAGCATACAAAAAAATGTATTTTATGTGATGCTCACGGCATTACGGTGCCTAGATGATATGATAAACGCTGAAATGGTGCTTGAAGAACTGCGATGGTGCATGAAGTTTCATGATGGTGCATATCTGTATGAGGTATTAGATACTTAATTGATAAAAAGACATTTCATGCGATCATCATAATACGTGGATACCTAGATCATTCTGTGGACATCATGATGGTGTATTGAAAGCTTTGAAGAAGGTGCATGATGTTAGTGTGCTGTATTAGTCGTCACTGTTATTCAGTGATACTCGTTATTTTGTATGGCTAGTTGCACGAATTGCAAAAATGGTGCTTAGAATTCAATGTGGTGCCGAAGTCACCATGGTTCACGTACATTGAATACAGTTTTGGAATACGAAATACCAAAATGGTGCATGTTATTCGAATATGGTGCTGACATCACTGATTAGTTAGAAGATGGTGCGTGAATTTAGCCTAGATGATTCTGAGAACATCATGGTTGTGCATGAGATACTAAGAAATTGTATGTGTCAATGGTGCACCATGGCTCATGATTCTAAACATTGCTGCAAGAATTGCAAAAATGGTGCATATAATTTTTTCTATAGAAGGGGGGGCAAGTGCCCCCCCTTGCCCCCCCCTGTGCACGCTAGTGTTTATTACCAGTTGTAGGTGAAAATGAAACGCTACAGTTGATTTTTGAAAAAAAACTGCTTGTTTAGGTTTGAACCAAATCAATCATGTGAAAAATCAGCAAAATCGATATCTAGACTTTTTATTAACTAACATCCTTGAGGACTTCTGTGTGGAAGAAGCTCCCCTTCCATTATGGAAAAACGAGGTGTTCCATACCGCTATCGAGTATTCTGTTTTTATCCATATGAACGTTAACTCAAATAATTGTGACTATGAGGATGTCTATGATTATAGTAAAGCCAATTATGAAAATATTAGACTTCAACTTAAACGAACTAATTGGCAATCTGTTTTAAGAAATCCAGATGTAGAATATGCTGTTGAGACTTTTTATAGCATTTTGTCGGAAACAATTCATTCGGAAGTTCCACTAAGGAGAAAACGACGAAATAATGGTTCTAAAAATCCAGTCTGGTTCAACAGGCAAATTATTAACTTAAAAAATCGGAAACAAAAGGCTCACAAAGCATACCGACGACACAAAAGTCAAGAAAACATTGAAAAATATTTGAGCATTTGCAATCAACTTAATCTAGCCATATCCACTGCTCTTGAAGAGTACAACAGAAAAACCGAGAATGAAATAAAATCCTGTCCCAGGAACTTCTTCAATTATGCTAAAACTAAGTTGAAGTCGAGCAATTTCCCATCAAAAATGTCGTTAGATGGTAAAGTGGGAGAAAATTCCGATGAAATTTGCAATCTTTTTGCGGCTTATTTTCAAGAGACTTATAGTACATTTTCTGATACCGATCGCGACTATGAATATTTCTCCCACTTTCCTGACTTTACCAGCAACATTGGAATCAATCAAATCATGTTACAGTATATTTTAACTCGTCTAAAAGACTTAGATCCAAACAAAGGTCCAGGGCCAGATGGAATTCCACCGGTTCTTCTGAAAAACCTGGCAACTGAATTTGCGGCTCCATTATTTTGGCTTTACAACATGTCACTTGAAACTGGAAAGCTTCCGAAAGGATGGAAAAAATCTTTCCTCATACCCATGTACAAATCTGGTAAAAAATCCGATGTTCGTAATTATCGTGGGATTGCCATTATCTCATGCATACCAAAACTTTTTGAATCTATTATAAATAGATGTGTGTTTAATCAAATCAAACTAAGAATAACAAATGCACAACATGGATTTTTCAAAGGTCGGTCGACTACAACAAACTTGTTAGAATTTGTTAATTACACCTTATGTGCAATGGACAGCGGTAACTATGTTGAATCACTTTACACCGATTTCAGTAAGGCGTTCGACAGAATTGACATTCCAATGTTGATTTTCAAGCTTGATAAAATGGGAATCGAGTCAAGATTACTTAAATGGATCGAATCGTACTTAACTGACCGATTACAGATAGTAAGATTTGAGGGGAAGAAGTCAGAACCTATCAACGTATCATCAGGAGTTCCCCAAGGCTCACATTTAGGACCTTTGCTTTTCATATTGTTTGTAAATGATATCACGTATATTCTAAAACATCTCAAAATCCTTATATACGCTGATGATATGAAACTCTTCAAAGAAATAAAAAATGAAGAAGACAGAGAATGTTTTTTGAGTGAAATACGCATATTTGACCAATGGTGTAGTAAAAGCCTGCTGCAGTTAAACGTGAAAAAATGTAATTCAATTACGTACAGCAGAAAACATAGTACACCACCATTAATTGTATCTTTAGGAAACCAAGAAGCTGAAAAGTGCAATAGAATTAGAGATTTAGGTGTAATCTTAGATTCCAAATTAACTTTCACCGATCATTATAACGCTATCACTCATAAAGCAACTAATATGTTAAGCTTCATTAAGCGTTTTAGCTACAACTTTCAGGACCCATACACGATTAAAACATTGTACGTCGCTTATGTAAGATCAGTTCTAGAATACTGTAGCATAGTATGGTCTCCCTACATGGTAACACATGTGGATCGAATCGAATCAATACAAAAGCAGTTCCTCCTATATGCCTTACGCAAGTTAGGTTGGTCAACATTTCCACTGCCTTCATATGAGGCTAGATGCATGCTTATAGATATTCAAACGTTGAAAGAGCGTCGCGAATTAGCCATGGTTTTATTTATAAATGATTTAATATCTCAACGCATCGACTCCGCCAACTTACTATCATGTATAAATTTCTATGCTCCTGCTAGACTATTGAGAGGTCGTAATATATTTGCTCTAAACAAACATAGAACAGATTATGCAAAATTTGGTCCTTTGAACCGAATGATGAACCTTTATAATCACCACTGTGCATCTATTAGTTTAACCATGTCTAGAACAAATTTAAGAGAATATTTTAAGTCTTTGAGACATAATAGAGTATAGTTCTTAAGTGATATAATTAAGTGAAATTGTAGTCTACGGTATGTGTACGCGCCGTACGCGTGCAGGGCGAATGACGGCCACTCCGGCGTCGACCGACAATTATATACAAGCGGAACGCTGACAGCCAGGCGGTTTTTAGCGTGTTGTGCTTCGCATGGGCGGAGCTTGCTGTGCAGCGAAGCGAGTGCTGGCCGACTCATTTCATTGAATGGAGACTCTATATAATGTGTGTCATTGTCATTTTTTGTATTCAGTCATTATTAAACCGTCGTCTTGAACGGAGCAGCAAGCGTTTTCTTGTACCGAAAGAATAGTAGTAGTGGTGGCTAGCCCGATCGGTGCGAGGATCGGCTGGCATTTTTCTCTTCCCTTCCACCCCGAGCCGGTGGCGAGTTTGTGTGTGTCGGAGCTGGTGCGCAAGGAGAACGTGTTGTGTCCTGTTCAGCGTCGTCGTTGACCGATCCGTGGTGCGGTCGTTTTGGTGCATCGAGAGGAGTAGCTGTGGTCACTGCCGTGCTTGATTGGTCGTGATACCGAAGGAGTGGATGCCAAGAGTTATTCGTTATTCAGAAATATTTTCCTCCCTTTTTGGCGTCCCTCCTCTCGCGTTATCGTCGGCAACCAAGCGGCGGCGGGCAGATCGAGCGAGAGTTCGGCAATCCAGCCGTGGTTCTTCGAGCAGAGGTTTTGGTAGCGGTGGCTGATAACCGTGGTGTGCACGGTCGTCGGCTTCGAGTGGTCGGTGGCTGCAACGAGTGCAGCTGTCGGCATTCCGCAACGTCGGCTGGTGGCGAGCACGATCATCGGTGGTGAGTGTGTTTCCCCGTCGGTGGCTGCAACGAGCGCAGCTATCGGCATTCCCTCATCGGTGGCTGGTAACCGTGGCGTGCACGGTTGTCGGCATCCAGTGGCCGGTGGCTGCAACGAGAGCAGCTGTCGGCATTCCTTCATCGGTGCAGGCGGTGGCTCTGGGTAAGTCGTTGGTGCTGCTAATCCAGGTAAGTGCAACGAACCTACCTCCAGAGAAGTTGTGTACCCAACAGTATGTTTGACGAAATAAATAAATAAACTGGAGCGGATCTGGTGTGATGATTAGAACACTTGACTATCACGCCGAGGACCTGAGATCGAATCCCACTAACGACAAACTAGTTATTATATTCAATTTCATCGTGTTGCGTTTAGTTATAATAGCTAGTAGGGACATTTTTACTAAGGGTGCTTGCCCCCCCCCCCCCCTGACCGAAAAGCTGACTACGCCCTTGTTGTTGGAGCTTTTTGCACAGTTCGGCAGACGCAAAGTTTCGTTGGGATGTACTATCCGGCAAACATCGTGCGGTAATTATGCGACCTCTACTGCTGCGGATGTTCATGAGCGCAGTTGGAAGAAAAACGATTCCAGGGATCACGGCTTGGGATTGCGAGACTAAAGCACACTGGGGGTTCCCGGGAATTTCGTGAACACGAAGAGAGGGAACGATCGGCATACTAGGAGTACACGGTTGCTGGGCTGGAACTTGTGGAGCGGAATTCAAGTGCGCTAGATTCAACGGAAGGGAAGCATTTCCTCGACACCGACGCAGCAAGTAGATTCTTCAGACTGGGTGCTGGACGTGAACTTTGTGTGAAGCAGCGTGTGGTGTTTTCGGGAGCAGCTACTGGAACTCCAGGCAGTGATACAGGCAGTATCCCTGTCCACACTTCTCGCACGGCTTCTCCGACTTGCTGGTACTGGAACTCAAAGGTGTCGAACTGGATGCGCTTTTCGGCGGCGTTGCGACTGGGAATGCGGCTGATTTAGGCGGAAGCTTGGGCTTGTTGCGAGGAGAAGGAATAAAGGTGGCCGGGGAAATGGCGTGCAGTACTCGAGCGTAGTTCTGGAGGAAGTTCACCATGGAGGTCGAGTCATCAACAGCTGTACTAGCTGTCAAAGCGATACCTCCCGGAACGGAGGCGATGTTGTCGGCGTCTAGTTTGGCGCAGTGATTCTCCCATTTTCGGAGCGTACACGAATCGAGGAGGACTGTCAACAGGTAAACCAGTAAGGAGATCCACTTGTCGGCTGGTTCACCCAAAGTCTTCAACATGGAGATTTACTGTTCGAGCGATCGACCAGTGCCAAAAGATCTTTGGTGGGTTCTTCACGCATCGCTGGATTGTCGAAGAGCGTTCGTATGTGACTCTTGATGAACTGTCGCTTGTTCTTGAAACACAGCCTAAGTGCCCGCCAAGCGTCCTTGTAGCCCTGCTCGCTGACCTTGATCGGATCAAGAAGGCTAGCCGCGTCCCCGTGGACAAGACCTTTCAAGTAATGCAGTTTCTCAACAAATACAAGAAGAAGAGAATGCTTTGTTGTAGGTATGAAATCATCAAAAGGTGCCTGCGATATATAATTCGCGCATGGTTTTTTTCCCATACTCTGTAAGAATTATGCATACGCAATAAATCTCTACCTACATACTCAATCCAATTCGTACAATATAATATGAGTTGACAGGCATTTCGAGAGCTGGCAGTTTGTCAATTAGGACCCGTTTCGCATTCCCGGCGGAATGCTAATCCCGGTCGCTGTGAATCATCGTAAAAATTCAATTTAAACTCCAACAGCAAGCAGAAAGCACTCACTTAGATTGCCTCTCGTCTACACCGAAGCTCAGGGATCGAATTGAAAAATCTCATTGCGCTAAGATCTAAATTCCAGTGCAATACCGACGTTATCACCCCCTTTTCTGCTCCACCGTTCCGTTCGTCCCCGTGTCAAGATTGACTAAGTCACGGTACATAGCAGCAGGTTATTCAGCACGTTCGCTTGGTGCTTGGCTTACTCATTGGTTCATCATCCCGCATGCATCGAAAGCACTTTAGATAGGTATTCCTCCAACTTTAAAATTCCTTCCGTGTTTCTTCATTTTATCGACTGGAGCCGGCAGGGAGCGATGCCGTGGAGCTGCTCCCTCTCCTCCTTTGAGCACGCCAGCGACCGACCGACCGACCACTAGCTGCCTTGGCTTGCCATTGGCATTTATGAATTTCTCCACGTGCGCCGCTTCCTCGTGTACCACGCGCGTTTGTATCCCGCTCATCCGGAAATCCTGCTCGATCCCCGGCGAAAGAGAACACATCAACCGGCAACGGCACGACAAGCTCATGCCCGCTGCTGCTGGCTGGTGTTGGTATCGTAGCGCTGCTTAGGTATAGGTCTTTGCTCGGCTGCTGATGCCGGCGGCCGTTGTTGTTCTTGTTGGATGAGTGGAAGTGGAGTGAAAGAACACAGCCAGCTAGCAGCCCTGTGCCAGGGAAGCCACCAAAAATCGATACACAACCTGCACAAGACGGTTTTACTTTTACCCCTTTTCTTCCGGTTTCAAAACGGCGAGAGTCCCGATGGAGCTGGACTTAAGTGGATGGATTTCGATACGTGGAGGATTTGTGAAAGAAGTTTAATTCGGGTAAAAGTTTCACAGCTTACAATGCAAGATGTATATTTTCAAAGAAAAGTATATTTATGTTTGCCATGCAATTGTATTAGCAGAGACTTATATATGGACTTTAATGTACCACATATGTTGATGATGACCTGTAATGATACACGCCAGGTTTCACTGGCGTGCATACGCATAGATTTAATGATCAAGTTAAAATTTCGAATATTGGTGCTTTTCTCTTAATTGAAAAAGTATGCACAACAGGCTTAAAGTGCTCAACCCTTAAATGAAAGATATGCATATTAGACGCATTTTTGTAGAACATTTAGATTTTCTAAAAAAAAAAAAAACATTTAGAGGCAGTTTTTGAAAAATGGCTCTTTTTCAATAAAGTTCTAAAAAAAAACATTTTTTCGCAATATTTTTTTCCATTTTGGATTTTTTAAAATATTTTTGTAATTTAAAAACGACTATTATTTGAGAATTTTTCATCAAAATTTGATTGAAAAATGCACATACAATTTTTTATTTTCAACCATGAAAGTTGTATCTGTATTGTATTGTACTTTTTATATATCTTTTTTTTCTGAAAAAAGATTTAAAACATTTTATCTAGAATCTGTGATATTACACTTCTAGTGAATGAACAATTTTTCAAATATTTGTAAAACTTTGTATATTAGATATATTGTAAGGATTTTGTGACACTCTTATAAACGTATATTAAAAAGAGTTAGAGGCTTACAATAACAGCTTTACTAGTAGGATGGTCTCAAACATGTTTTTCTTATTCTGGGGTGGTTGACAGCAGATTCAAGAAGAGCTCTTATGTGAATAACTACAACTATGACGGGTATCGTGATTACTGGTTGCAACGCATTTAGTTCGAGATTACGTCATGAAATTCCCGACTGCGTCCTTTTTTTTAAACAGGAGCAACCATTACATACAGAGATTATATAATATTGATAAAACCAATAAAAAACTTAGTTAACACAAGATTGATACTGAAGAAACTTAGAAAATAATAGACAAAATTTAGCTTTTATGAAAATACGCGAACTTCTGATTCTTAAACGCTGATTGTTTTGATGGAAAGTCATATCAGATAAAATGTTCATGGTTGAAAAAAAAATACATGTATTTTATATCCAATTTTGATGAAAAATTCTCAAAAAATACCCCTTTTGCCGGCACAAAAACGGTTCTGCCGTAAATATAAACGCAATATTTTAAAGACTAATACTTTTCAAAAATGCCTGGAGGTACCAAAAAAATACAAAAATATTTAAAAAAAATCAAAAGTTACAAAAATAATACAAAAAAATATTTTTTTTTGAGAATTTTCATGACGAAGGGTCATTTTTTAAAAATCGCCCTGGCGGAACTTCTGAATCATTTTTTAGAAAATCGAAATGTTCAATAAAAATGTTTCAAATATGCATATCTTTCATTCAATAGTTGAGCACCTTGACTTTTCGAGCATTGATTTTTTTTCGGGACAGCCTAAATTGCCCAAATTTGAAGGGGTGGTCTTGGTTACTGCGGGATCCCCTTAGGGTTGTCCAAGCCAGCATGGCCGTTGCGGCTACGTTATATTGGGAATCTGGAGGAGGCTTTGAATGGTAACGATTTCGAGGGAATGCGAAACTTAAATGTGAGATCCTTCTTGAAAACTTCTATCGGCATCCTTGTTACAATCCAATGAGATTCTTCCAGGATTCGGGCATGAATTCCTCCAGAAATTCCTCTCGGAGGTCACCTCCATGCATTGCTTCAGGAAATCCGCCAGGGATTTCTACAGAAAATCCGTTAGGAATTTCTGCCGGATTTCCTCCAAGATTTCCTTCAGGGATTCCTCCAGGAATTCCTTCACAGTTTCAAACAGGAAATCTTAAAGGAATTTCTCTCGGAACATTTCCTGGAATTCCTCGTGGAATTCCTCCAGGGATTTCTCCATTGATTCCTTCAAAAATTTCTCCAGGAATTTCTTCGGGAATTCCTGCAGAAATTTATCCATGAATTTCTTAAAAAAAAGCTCAAAAAATTCATCCACCAATTCCTTCAAAAATTCTTGGAGGAGATCCTCCATACATTCCTCCAGGAAGCCTCATGTATTTCTCCAGAAATTTCCCAAAGATTTACTATAGGAATTCCTCCAGTAATTCTTCTAGGAATTCCTCCTTGAATTCCACTAAAAATTCCTTCAGGAATTCCTCCAGAAATACCAGGATACCCAGGAACCCCTACAGGAATTCCTCCAGAATTTTTTCCAAATATTTTTCCTGGAATTCCTCCTGGCATTCATCCAGAAAATCTTCTAGGAATTTCTGCCAGTATTCCTCCAAGGTTTCCTCTAAGGATTCCTCCAGGAACTCCTTCAAAAATTCCCCAACGAGTTTTTTCCAAACATCCCTCCAGGAAGCCACATATGTTTCTCCTGAAATTCCTGAAATAATTCCTCCAGAAATTCGTTCAAAAAATACCTCAAGGAATTGCTCTATAAATTCCTTTAAAAATTTTCTCAGGAATTTCTCTAGAAAATTGTTCAGAAAATTTCTCCAATATTTTTGCCAGGATTTTTTTTTTATAAATTTCTCTAGAAATTCCGCCATAAATTCCTACATAAATTTCTTCGGCAGTTCCTCCAGTAATTTTTCAATGAATTCCTCAAGCAATTCCTCCAAAAACTCCTTCAGAAATTCCTCCAGAAATACCAGGATATCCAATAACTCCTACAGGGATTCCTCCAGAAAATTTTCCAAGGATTTTTCCTGGAATTTCTCCAGGCATTCCTCCAGAAAATCTTCTAGGAACTTTTGCCAGTATTCCTCCAAGTTTTCCTCCAGGAATTCCTCCGTAAATTCCTTCAAAAATTTCTCAAAGAATTTTTCCAAACATCCCTCCAGGAAACCGCACTTATTTCTCCAGAAATTCCTGAAATAATTCCTCCAGGAACTCCTCCAGAAATGCCTCAAGGATTTAATCTATAAATTTCTTCAAAAATTCCTCCAGGAATTCCTCCAGAAAATCCTCCAGGAAATTTCTCCAAGAATTTCTCCAGGATTTTTTTCAGCAATTCCTCCATAAATTCCTCCAGGAACTCCGCCATAAATTCCTACATAAAGCTATTTTTCAAAGAATTACTCTAAAAATTCCTCCAGTAATTCTTCCAGGAACTCCTCAAGGAATTCCTCCTTAAATTCCTCCAAAAAATCCTTCAGGAATTCCTCCAGAAATACCAGGATATCCAGGAATTCCTTCAATCCCACAGGGATTCCTTCAGATTGTTTTCCAAGGATTATTCCTCCAGGCATTCCTCCAGAAAATCTTCAAGGGATTTCTGCCAGTATTCCTTCAGTATTTCCTCTAAGGATTCTTCCAGGCATTCCTTCGAAAATTCCTTAAAGAGTATTTCCAAACATTCCTCCAGAAAGCCGCATATATTTCTCCAGAAATTCCTCAAATAATTCTTCCAGAAACGCCTCAAGGAATTAACCTATAAATTCCTTCAAAAAATCCTTTAGAAATTCTTCCAGGTGTTCCTCCAGAAAATCCTCCAGGGATTCTTCCTAAAAATTTCTCCAAGAACTTTTCCAGGATTTTTTTTTCAGGAATTCCTCCATTAATTCCTCCAGGAATTCCTACATTAATTCCTTCGGGAATTCCTCAAGCAATGCCTCCAGAAATTTATCCAGTGATTTCTCCAGGAATTACTCCAGGTATTCCTCCAAAAAATCCTCTAGAATTTCTACCAGAATTCCTCCTATATTTCTTGTAGGGATTCCTCCAGAATTTCCTCCACTGATTACTTCAGAAAATCCTAAAGAAATTTCTCCCGGCATTCTTTCAAGAGTTCCTTCAGGAAATCTTCGAGAAATTCCTCCTAGGATGTCTCCATGGATTCCTCCAGGAAATTTTCCAAGAATTTCTTCAGGAATTCCTCCAGGGATTCATCCATAAATCATATATATAAAATCCCAGCGTTGTCTGTCTGTCGGTAACGCTTTGAAATGTTTCGTTGAAATGTTTAACCATAGTTGTATCAAATTTCTAAAAGGTACGAGAACATTCTGGATGTTTTTGACTTTCTAGGAATAATAAGTAGAACCTTCTGGAATGTTCTGGAACATCAATATTCTGAAAATTCTAAGAACTTTCTGGAAGTTCCAGAAAATAAATAACGTTCTGGAATGCTCTAAAATATGGAACTTCTTACATTTTCGAGAATCCCCTTGATGTTTCTGGACGCTTCAGAAAGAAGAAGAAGAAAAAGAACCTTCTGCAGTATTATGGAACACCTTTTTTTGGCGTAATGTCCCAACTGGGACAAACCCTGCTTCTCAGCTAAGTGTCTATGAGCTCAGTTATTAACTGAGAGCTTCGGCTTCTAATAATCACCTCTAAGTTGTTAAACGTTTTAGAAAAGAACCTTCTAGAATGTTCTAGAGGGCATGAAACTTTATTATATTGGGAAAAGGTTATGGACTTTAGGCAACGAGCAAGGAACCAAAAAAGAACCTTTCAGAATGTGCTGGAACATAAAAATCCATAAAATTTCCAGAAACCTCCTGAAAGTAAAACAATCATCTGAGATATTCTGGATATCACACTTCCTCAAATATCGAAAACTTTCTGTGCGTTACTGAACGTTTCAGTCAGAGAAAGGAGAAGAACCTTCTGGAATGTTCTGTACACTTTTCATTCTTAATTTCAAGAACTTTCTGGAAGTTAATGAAAGTCCAAGAAAGGAGTAAAGGGCCTTCTTAAATGTTCTGGAACACCAAAATTCATTATATTTCGCGATCTTTCTAGAGATTACTGAATGTGTCAGAAAGAAGAATAATAATCTACGAAAATGTTCTAGATAATCAAAATTCTTAGAACTTCGAGAAGTTACTGGACAAAAACAAGACAAAGACCTTCTGCAAACTTTTTTAAATTTACGAAAATTGTCTGAGAGTTTGTGAACGTTCCAGAAAGAATGAAAAATACCCTTTAAGAAGGTTCTGGAACAACCAAATTCATAAAATGTTTGAGAAATTTCTGGAAGCTACTGAGCATTCCAAATGAAAACAGAAAAATCTCTAGAATATTCTGGAACATTAAACTTCCCAGGTACTTTCCAGAAGTTACTAAATGTTTCAGAAAGAATAATGTCGTTTTCGTTTTTGCGACGGTGCTACACCGCTTCGTGCTACACTTTTCACTGGAAAAACGAACATCTTCGGTGCAGTTGCGTTGGTGTGCGTAAATAAAGACCAAAATATTGACAGCTTTGCAAACGCTGATTGGTGGACACGGTGCGCACCTGCTACACTCTCGAATTTTTGAGTGCTGCACTATCTTGAGCGGTGCAGAAAAAGTGCTACACCGGTGTAGCACGAAAATCATAAACGAATATTTTCGGTGCAAAAGTGCTGCACCGGTGTAGCACCACCGCAAAAACGAAAACGACATAAGAAAACTAACCTTCTGGAATTTTCTGGGACATTTTTTTAATTCCGATTATGTTCGGGGAGTTTGTCAACGTTCGAGAAAAAAAAAATGTCAATTGGACCTTCTGAAAAGTTCTGGAAAATCAGAATTCATTAAATTTTGAGAACTTTCTGGAGATTACTAAACGTTCAAGAGAGAAGCATTCTGGAGAGAGATTCTGGAATGTTTTCGAAAACAGTTTCATTGAAGAAGTGTAACTGGAATTTTAAAAACAATCTTTTTCTAGTTAACGTGGCTACCCAAGTAACAATCTTAATTCTGTTTGGTTTTATTTGTTTTTATGATAGTTTTATCGGAACATTACATATTCTAGTTGATCTTATCGGAGTCTCAGCTGAGCACAACTATTCTTCGTCAATATGTGGTTTTAAAAACACCTCCAAGAATACTTGAGGTTCAGTTCATAAAACCATAAACACAACAAGAACTGTTGAACTTATTTTCAGTTTTATAAAGTTCTTGTAGTTATCTTCAATCATCCGTTCTTGATCAAGAGTAACTGTTCTCGCATAAGAACAGTTTGGTACATGAAAATTACAAGAAAAAACCCAAGCATCAGATTTTGATTCTCATCGTTCCATTATTGCAACCAATCAAGAACACCTACCCGGAAACCCAACCGCAACGCGGTGCAGTGCCAAGTTCCTCCGGTTGCAGCATTCGAAATGAGGTGGGTATGGTCATCTAGGACGTCGTTTCCCGTGCAATCGGGGTTCCAATCATCGATCTTCAAAATCAACAACTACTTACCTGTTGGAAGTGCTGACCGGTGGAATAAGGCACTGCACCGCATCAAGCCCGGTTATCGAAAAAGGTCTACCTGGTTGGCAACGGTACCGGGCTTATAAATTCATCGGACGAGATTCACAAAATCCACCGCGGTGCGATAATTTATCGTTTGTTTACAATTTGGCGTACATGTTTTATGACGTTCTTGGCGAAGTTTGCATAAACCTATATCAAGAACGTTATAAACCTGAGTACTCTTGAGTAATACTTCTTACCCTTGCATAAGATGAAATAAATTTAAGGCGTTCTGGATGGAGGCCAACCAGGCTGCATTGAGAACGTTATAAATCCTAGTATTCTTGAGTTATGCTTTTAGCTCTGGCATGAGTTGAAAGAAATTTAAGACGATCTTATGGTGATGTTGATTAAAACCATCGATGATGGACCGACCACCGGCCTAGATTTCAATGGAAGCCATGTTGAGAAAACTCATGAGCAATGTTCGCATGACCAGGAATAATATTTTTAAATATTTTATTAGTGCGTTATAATGGAAGCGCGTTGCAATTTTTGGAAGTATCTTGCAACATATATACGATGAATTTCGCTTGGCATTTGGCATCCTTGTTACACCACGGAAATATTTCCAATTTGTGTAATAAATTAATCCCGATTTCAATAATGTGTCATTTTCATTGTGTTTTTAATTTCAATTTAATTCATCAAACTTTTCTGTCGACATAAAAGCTGCATCAGCAACAACACTGACAAATTTATTATCGTTTTATCGTGCACTTGAATAATTCTACAAGGAGAGAGCAATTCGCCTTGAGGACAACTTGGGAAGTACAACAAGTTTTAAGAGAAATTTAAAAACAACTCTCCAAGAGCATCTTATGGGCCTCTTTGGTCTTATGGCGGGTTTATGGTTGAGTTGATGTCGTGTTGCAGAGCAATTTGGTTTATGCATGGTTTTAAAGAACAGGTGTTGAAGAATACTTCAAAAGCATTATAAAATTAATTTTGTTACTTGGGTAGCCACGTCGGGTCAGCTAGTTTTTAAATAATTTCTCAAACAGTTACGGCAGAGATTCCTTCAGGATTTCCGTCAGAAATTCCTCTAGGAATTTCTTCAGGAATTTCTCGAGAAATTCTTCCTGGAATTCCTCCATGGATTCCTCCAGAAGTTTATCCAGGAGTTTCTGTAGAAATTGCTTCTGGAATTCCTTCGGAATTACCTCCAGGAATTTCTCCGGAGGTTCCTTCAGAAAATCCTCTAGGAATTTCCACAAGAATTCCTCCAATATTTCGTCTAGGGATTCTTCCAGGATTTCCTTCACGAAATCTCAATCTTAATGTTATGTATGTTATAAAACTCTGAATGTGTATCGAATGTAGTAATTTAAAAGGTTTACCTTACACTACTGGAAATAAATGCTAAATAAATAAATAAATAAATAAATAAATAAATAAATAAATAAATAAATAAATAAATAAATAAATAAATAAATAAATAAATAAATAAAATCTTCCAGAAAGCCCTCTAGGAATTCCTCCCAGAATTCTTCCAGAAATTCATCCAGAAATTCCTCCAAAAATTCCCCCAGGGATTCCTCCATGGATTCCTTCAGGAGTTTCTCAAGGAATTTCTGCAGGAAGTCCTCCCGGGTTTCTTCCATTAATTTCTTCAGAAATTCTTCAAGAATTCCACCGGAATTCCTAAACAATTTCCTTCAGGAATTCTTCGAGGAGTTCCTCTCGGAAATCCTCAAAAAATCTTAAATATTTTTCCTGAAAGAGTTCCTCCAGAAATTTCTCCATAATTCTGTCTAAAAATTCCTTCAGGAATTCCTTCAGTAATTTTGTCAGAAATAGCGCCAAGAATTCCTCCAAGGATTGCTCCAAGAATTCCTCCAGGGATTCCTACAGAAAATCTTCTGGAAATTTCTGAAAGAATTTCTTCACGATTTCCTCCAGGAATTCCTCCAGAAAACCATAAAGGAATTTCTCCCGAAACACTTCCAGGAATTTCTCCAGGAATTCACCCACGAGTTTCTTCTGAAATTTCTCCAAAAAAAAATCCTCCAGAAAATTCTCCGGTAATTCCCTCAGAAATTCTTCCAGGAACTCCTCAAGACATCCCCCAAGGAAGCCTAAAGAATTTCGACAGAAATTCCTCAAAGAATTACTCCAGGAACTCCTCCAGGAATTTCTCTATTAATTCCTCCAGAATTTCCTACAGGGATTCCTCAAAAAATTTCTTCAGGGATTTATCCTGTTATTCTTTCACGGATTCCTACTAGAATTCATTCAGAAATTAATCCAGTAGTCTAGTAGTTTTTTCCAGGAATTCCTCTAGGAATGTCTCCATGTATTCCCCCAGGAGTCTTCCACGGATTCCATCGGGAATGCCTCCAGGAGTTCATTCTAGAATTCCTTCTCAGATTTTTTTCAGGAAACCTCAAAGGACTTCACCAGGGATTTCTTCAGGAATTTTCCAGAGGCACGCTTAACGCGCACTACGCCATCGTGGTGCGAAAAAGCCAATATCTTAGACGGGGTTAGAGGATTCCGTTAAGAATACCTCCAAGGATTCCTCCTTAAATTCTTCCAGTAATTTCCTCCAGGGATTCCTTCAAGGTTTCCTCCTTAAAAACCTCCAGGGAATTCTCTTAAAATGCCTCCACGGATTGTGCCTGAAACTCCTCCAAGAATTCCTCCAATAATATCTCCAGGAATTCCTCCTCAGAGTCCTCCAGAAATTCTATCGTGGATTTTTTAAGAATGCCTCCAAGAATTCCTTCAGAAATTGTTTCAGGGAATTTTCTTGTAATTCTTCCAGGGATTCCTCAAAGGGATTCTTCCAGGAATTTCTCCAGAGATTCCTTTTGAAAATCCTCCAAGAGTTTCTCTTGGAATGCATCCACGGATTTCTCCAGGAACACTTCAAATAATTTCTTAAGTAACGCTTCCAGAAATTTCTTCAGGATTTCTTCCTGAAACTCTGCCAGGGATTTCTCCAAGGATTTCTCCAGAAATTTCTCCAGGGATTCCTCCCGAGAATTCTTCAGGGATTGCTCCAGTGATTATTCAATGAATTCTTCCAGAAATTCCTTAAGGAATTCCTACAGCAATTTAACCAGAAATTCCTCCACGGATTCCTCCAGGGATTCCTCTTGTAATCCCTTCAGGGGTTCATCCTGGAATTCCTCCACGAATTCCTCCAGCAATTTTTCCAGGGATTGCTGTAGGAATGCCTACATGGATTCCTATAGGAATTTCTCTCGGAATTCCTCCAAGGTTTCCGCCAGGGACTCCTATAGAGTTTCCTCCAGGGATTCGTCAATGAACTCCTCTGGGAGTTTCTCCAGAAATTCCTCGTGATATTTCTCCAGAGGTTCCTCAAGGAATTCTTCCAGAAATTTCTCAAGGGACTTATGCTGGAACTCTTCAAAGAATCCTCGTGAAATTCCTTGAATAATTTATCCAACGATTCCTTCAGTAGTTCCTCCAGGAAATTCAACAGGAATTTCTCTAGAATTTCCTCCAGGCTCCTTTAAGAGTTTTCTAAAGGTTCCTTCTGGAAGTTTTCCGAGCATTTCTTTAGTAATGCCCCCAGGTCCCAGAGATTCGTTCAGAAGGTCCTTCAGGGATCCCCCCTGAAATTTTTTCAGGGATTTCTCCTGGAATGCCTCCACGGATTCCTGCTGGTAGTTATGTGATTCTCAAAATGGTCCTCGAAATGCTATTTTGATGCCCAAATTCCAAAAGTGGTGCATGAAATTCAATTGTGGAGTATAAGATGTCTGGATGAAACATTGAACACCAAGAAGGTGCATAGAATTAAAAAAAGTGAATGATGTCCGTATGGTACATTATAATGATCAAGGGAACGTCAGGACAGGATAGTGCATGCGTGGTAAGTAATTGCAAATTGATATATAGAATGCTCAGACAAAGGGATTGCAGTGAAGGGGATTTGGATATGGTGCCCAAGTTAGTTGGTGCATAAAATTCAAATTGCGTGCGGCCATAAAGATGCATGATGTCTGCGTGGTGTACAGGATCTCTAGATAACACTGAGGTCATTAGGATGATGCATTGAATGCTGAGATGGTGCATGATGTCAGTATAATGCATTAGATTCGACATGGGTCAAGGTACATAGAATATCTTTTTGATGTACGATAATTCAAATAATAATAATTATGTTGCAATAGATGCCTAGATGATATAGTGAGTGTCACGATTGCGCTTTCAAGCTTTTGTAGTGCATGAAATTTAACGATGGCGCATGATTTCGCATTAGATACATATTATACGAATCAAAATAAGATCTACTTCCTCGACTACTTTTACCCGCAGTCAGAGATAGATCAAAGATGGTTCGTGAGATGTTGCCTAGATGACTCTGTGAACACCATGGTGGTGCATGGAATGCAAAGAAGCTGCATGATGTCAGTATGGTGCATTAGTTTCTCCGTGATTCTGTTATACTCAACATGTTTTATATTTAGGTGCACGATTTGCAAAAATGGTGCAGGAAACTCAATGTGGCGTGGAAGTCAACAGTTACATGGAATGTTATTTTGTAAGCAAAATGCCAAAATGATACATGGAATTCAAATGTGAACCACATCATAATGATGCATAAGATGCCTAGTGAATGCCAAAATGGTGCATGGAAAGCTTTAAAGATGGTGCATAATGCTAGTGAGGTGCATTAGTTGTCGCCGTTATTCAGTGAACATGTTGCAACATACCAAAGAAATGTATGTAATTTGATGCTCACACCATAATGGTGCATTATGTGCCTGGATTCTAGAACACATTTCCCAAACGGAGGAGAACGTGTCTCTAAAGCCGACCTATTGCGATGGCTGGATGATATAATAAACGCGGAAATGGTGCTTGGAAACCTTTGATGGTGCAAAAAATGTAATGCTGGTGTCGCAACAAACCGTTGCTTCGCACCACCACATCGTAACACCTATTAAGTGAGTACCTACATCCTCAGCCCATCAACCTTGACAGTGGCCATGACATTTGCGCTACGTCAGGACCAGAGAGAAGTGATCGATGATAATAATAGCAGAACAATAGGGCAGGCAAAGTGTGCTTCAGCTAATTTTCAATTAAATTTTTACTGCTAGAGTTTCTACTTAAAACTAAAGTGAATTAAAGAAACCTAGTATAAATAGTAATTTAAATCAGTGAACTACTTAATTCTAATAAAAATAAGTGGTTAAAAGCGCCTAAATTACAGAAAATAGTACGGATGTGAGAGTAGCTACTATCGTAAACCGACCGCTTTTCCAGAAGCTAGCAGCTTAACACAGAAAACATACAAAAACAGCATTCCCATCACCGATAAACGAACTAAACGAGGAACAAACAGACACTAAACGGATTTTTTAACGTTGTCGATCGCGTTGAATCGCAAGTCGCAACTTAAATAAAGGGTTGAAGAAATCGGAAATCCGTCTCTTCATTGCGTTGCAATTTGCAACAGCTGGTGTATGATATCAGTATGGTGCATTAGATATGGTATGTGGGGGCAAGATGGGTCGGGGGGCAAGATGGGTCAGTACCGTTTTCAATCGCACAATATATGTTTTGAATCTTTCAATAATTTTCCCAGATGAATGACGGGGATACACAAAAAAGTGGTATATTGTTTTGAAAATTCTATACGTTCCTCGCACAGAAATAAATAAAATATTTTTTTCGTTATACTCCTTATGCTATACATTCCATATAACTACGTGTACTGTGTAGACGGGGCAAGATGGGTCATCCTAATTTTTCGGTATGTTTGCATAGTTTTTGAAAATGTTTTATTTTTCATGGAAAGACTATTCTGTGACCTACATTATCGAAGCGATGAGAGCACTGAAAATTTGAGAACATATTTTTTAAATTTTCCTTCAAAAAATATAGGTTTTCAAAGTCCGTTTATGGCTACCCGAACAAAAATCTTCTAGTTCTGAGAATAATCTACCGATATGTTTCAACACTTTCTTCATGTAATCTGTACGTCTATGAAGCTTAGATGTATAGAGAAAAACTAGAAGATATAGTATTTTTTGTTGGAGGAAAATCGAGTTTTCTTATAGCTGACCCATCTTGCCCCCGTTAAAATGAGGTGGGGCAAGATGGGTCATGTTTTGAAAATTGTTTGTCAAGAAGCAGGTTTCAAACTTTATTACCTTTTTATACTCTTATATAATAGCTGACTAGTGTATCTGAGAGTCGTGGTAGAATACAGAGAAATGCGATTTATATTCAGAAAGTTATAGGGATCCATTTCTTAGGTGACCCATCCTGCCCCCACTTACCATACATAATTTATTGACGGACAGTGCATGAGATCAGTATAACGCATGGATGGACATCATGATCGTGCATGGAAAGCTTTTAAGAAGGTGCATGATGTTAGTGTTCTATGTTAGTCGTCTCCGTTATTTAGTAATTCTCGGTATTTTGTATGGCTTGGTAGGTGCACTAATTGCAAAAATGGTGCTTGGAAATCAATGTCGTGCCGAATTCACCACGGTTCACGTACTTGGAATACAGTTTTGAAGTACGAAATGTCAAAATGGTGCATGTTATTCCAATGTGATGCTGACATCACTAATTGGTTAAAAGATGGTTGTGAGATCAGCATGAATGCCTAGATGATTCTGTGTACATCATGGTTGTGCATGGAATACTAAGAAAATGTATGTGTCAGTATGGTGCCGAGAATTGCAAAAATGGTGCACAGAATTTAATGTGGTACGGAAGGCAACATGGATGAGGTACATAGAATACAATTTTGTGTACGATATGCCAAAATGGAGACTGTAAAATTCAAATGTGAATTAAATGCTTAGATGATATATGAGATGAGATGTTCAGATGGTGCATGGAATTTGAAGATGTTGCATGATGTCCATATGCTATATAATTCAATTAGTCTCCATATGATGCATGAGATGTTATTACTCCTCGAGCAGTCTCATCTTTCTTAGATATATTTTATTATAAAAGGGGGAGGGGGAACTGCCCTCCCCCCTCTTGCCCCTCCCTGTGCACGCTAATGCGCTAAAGTCCTTGATAATCAGGAGTTTGCTTACCATTACCATTGACCGTGATACTATGCAATACTGCTTAGTATCAGTAGCTTTCAATGGTTTCGGGCTTTTTAGAATTCATGAATAATTAATAACCGTGCAATGTTCAGCGCAGAGCATTGCACGATTGATCTGAGACATCCATTGTAAAGAGAAGCACTCAAGTCACCCATAATGGATGTTGTTTAAACACGCAGCAGCACGCCAGCCGCCAACCGAAAACTTTATCGACTGAAAGTTTATGACTCCGTCGTCATCATCCTCACCACCGAGGTGAACGACACAATTTCCGACCACCATCTCGCGGTTGAAACTGAAACTTCGTTTCACCCATCTGTCCTGGGTCCCAAGCTGGTCGTTACCAAAAATCACCGAACAATGGATCACCGAAATTAAGTTGTGCCCGTACCGTACCGTGCGGAGTAATCAATGAACTTTGGCATCCTTCCTTTTTGTTGCCGTACACAGAGAAAAATTTCTACTCAGTGACTGAGTTGGTCTTACTCAGAAATCGAAAAATCCTTTGTTTTCTTACTCAGTTTCGGCTAAAAGTGGGACAACCCATTGCGATGGGTTGTTCCACTTTTAACGGAAACTGAGTAAGAAAACAAAGGATTTTTCGATTTCTGAGTAAGACCAACTCAGTCACTGAGTAGAAATTTTTCTCTGTGTATAGCTCGTTGTTGATGACCTAGGTCCTATGTAGTTGTACACACGGAAAGAGTGCGGAAGCACCAGCTCCCGCATCAACCAGTCCATGCCAGAGTATACTGTAGTAGCGTTGATTGAGTTAGCATCCGCGTTTTTGTGTGAAACTTTTCTGATGCTGGCAGCCAGTGCCGTGTAGCACGGAAGTGTGCGGTACAAAAAAAAAACGACGACGACGACGATAACAGGCTCTAATGAAGCGAACAAAAGCACGCCTTTATGGACGAGTTTTCTACGGGATTTAATTTCATTGGGAGCTCTCGGGCGAGGGAGGTTCGGTCGGTAATAAAAGAGAACTTCAGTATTTCGCGTCTACTCATTAGGGGTTCGCAACAGAAAACAGAAGAGGCATCTCACGTTGTCTACCCAGAAAAGGGTTGGTCGGTGCTGCGTTTGTGATTTTGAATCTTAAAATCTTAATGTCATTGTTACGTGCGTTAGACTGATGGGTTTTCGTTCACATGGTCTTTGTTCATTATTTTAATGTTTATTATACTAAGCTAATTATTGATATCAGTATGTCCCAAGCTGTTACGTTCCACTACAGACAGCATAGTGCGCCTAACATGACGCCTTAAGAGGATCTATAGCTTCCAATGAGCATTATTGACTGTCCTAACCCAAAGATGCTTTTCCATTATTGCAAAGACAACTGTGCTTATATAACGTACTAACTGCTACTAATTTGGATTAGTCGGCGAGGAAAGTCAAATCGACCACATCCGCGTCACCCAAAACAGGGGACGCAGTGTTCTTGATGTGCAGAACAAACGTAGCGCCAACATTGTGTCCGACCATCATCTCGTAATCGGCGAGATCCGGCTGCGCATTGCCAGGATCTATCGAAAGGAAGAGAAACATGGGCGCTGGTTTAACACACGCCGACTGGAAGACGCAGCGGTGGAGAGGTCCTTCGTCGAGCAGTGGATCACGGACGACACCTGATACACGATAGACGAGCGAAGGAATGCCAAAACCACGATAGAGCGAGCGAAAACGCGGGGAGCCAAAGCCGTAGCCCGTGCTTTTCGAATTTCGAGAAAGCTGTAACCGTACAAACGAGCTAGTGAGCCCCCTAGCTGACCTCCGGAAATCTTTTTCAATTGTCGACCACGTCACCGACAACTCAGCATGATCCGTCAAGAGTTCGATGCATTACCCGTGTCAACACCGAAGCTCCAGGAGATGGTGTCTGCTACCTATGAGGGCTTCGTGGTCGCCAAAGTAAACGGGGTCTTCTTCTGTAGCTGTTATGCGCCTCCGCGATGGCTGATCGAGTAGTTCACGCAGATGCTGGACTGTATGACGACCGTACTAACAGGGCGAAGGCTGGTGGTAATCACGGGTGACTTCAATGTCTAAGCCGTTGAATGGGGGAAGCCGTTTCACGAACCAGCGGAGTCAGATCCTGCTTAGCCACTGGCCGTACTTAGATGTCGACCTGCCTGTTGTCGGTACCAAAAATACCTTTAGTGGGAACGGCGCGGAGTCGATTATAGACGTTACTTTTTGTAGTCCTGGCAAAACAAGTAGTTCGAACTGGAAAGTAGAAGATTGCTGCACTCACAGCAATCATCTGGCGGTTTGCTGGCCAAGACGAGAGGTGTAATGGCTCCTACAGAGCAATCTCTAGAGATGTTGGAGAGGACCATCGAGAGGCTTTTTCTGCGTCATGATCCTAGTCCTTGGCCTCCTTTCGTAAGACAGCCGGGGACTGAGACTGGTGAAGAGGAGAGAGTCATCGATTTGGAACTTGTAGGAATATCTAAGTCCCTTAACGTAGGTAAGGCCCCAGGTTCGGACAGAGCTATTGCAGAGGATCCCGCAATGTTCAGGTCTGCTCCCAGAAGTATGGCATCAGGGGATACCCGGGTACCAAGATTCTCGGAAGTTACTTCCAAAATCGAGTTCTACTTTACGACACAGAGGTGGGTCGAAAGTGCTTCCAGGACTCCTCAGGAGTCCCGAAAGGTTCCATCCTGGGTCCGGTGTTATGAAATGTCATGTACGACGAAGTGTTGAGGTCAGAGTTCTCGGTGGAGGTGGAGATCGTCGGCTTCGCTCATGACATTACGCTTGAAATCCACAGCGAATTGGTAGAAGAGGTGGAGCTAACTATGAGATAAATGAGATCCATAAAACTGGAATTGGCTCACCACAAAACTGAGGTGGTGGTTGTGAACAACCGGAAGTCGGAGCAGCAAGCATCTGACTAGTGTCGCTACGGCCATACTAAGGCATGGTGGCTCGGCGTGCGGCACTGCGCTAAGTACCGAAAACTACCATGGTAAGCTAAAAAGTATTTACAGGCTGATGTGCCAGAGGGTTGCGAGGGCGTACCGTACCGTATCACACGATGCGCTCTGCGTCATCACTGATATGGTGTCTATCAGCATTATTACCAGGGAGGACATGGAGTGCTTCGTAATGCGCGGCAAAAGAGGCAGCGCGCGTGGGACAGTTCCAGCAAAGGAAGGTTGATCCCGAGTGTTTCGAGGTAGTTGGATTAATAGTCGCCATGGGGAACCTGACTCAGGTCATCACAGGCCATAGTTGCTGTTAGCACCTCCGAGCGCCGTTCACACACCTTTCAACCGGGCGTACCTGCAGGGTGGAAAGTACCTTGCTCCTGAACGTCAGATGAAGTTTTAAGCTGCCTTAACTGAAACGCTGCTGTAAAAATCGGTTTAAGCGAAAAACAGTTGCTTCCGACAGTATCTACATCGTTTTGGTCATACGGTTTCTCTCGAGTGTTCGGTTTGTTCAGGTTTAGAGGAAACGGCGGTACACGTTTTGTTCGTGTACCCGCGTTTTCGGACAAAGCCACATGCGGGAAGAATACAACACCGGACAATCTTGTCCGGAACATGGGTAGGGATGAGTTTGGCGGGAATGCCGTTTCAACTGCTATCACCCACATCGTCTTGGAGCTACAGAGGAGGTGGTGCGTGGACTCGGAGAATGGCTAGTTCAGACGCGATACAAGAGATGGTCCAGGGTACCACCATGGTTGCTCAGGACTGAAAGTAAGGAAACCCGAACCAAGGCTCAGGCTCAGTCAAGGCTATCAGATATCAAAGCTTTCATATGTAAAGAGGGGAGGGTAGGAGGGATTTCAAAAGAGTTTGAGGGTGGGGGGGGGGGGGGGGGGTAAGAGGCGCTTCCAGGCGTTTCAGGGCGCTTCAGGTGGTTTCAGAGGACTTTTAAGGGGCTTCATAGGAGGCTCTCAGATGAACTTCACGGGAGTTTCAGAGGACTTTCGAGATGTTTCAATGCATTTCAAAGCGTTTCAAGGTATTTGTGGAAGTTTCAGAGGCATTTTTGGGGAGCTTTATATGCTTGCAGGTGAGCTTAACGATGATTTCAGAGGGATTTTAGAGGGGTTTTAAAGCGTTTCAAAGCGTTTCAGTACGTTTGAGAGGTGTTTTAGAAGGCTTTGGAGGTTTTCGACTAGTTTCACAAAGGTTCCATTGGGCTTTCAGAGGCGTTTCAAGGGAGTTTAAGGGAGCTTCAGATGCTTACAAGTGAATATCCCGGAGGTTTCATGGGGGCTTCAGAAACGCTTCAAAGCGTTCAAGGCGTTTCAACGCGTTTGAGGGCGTTTCAGGAGGTTTTAAGGGGTTTTAAGGAGTTCCAAGTGATCCGAGCAGAAGGGAATAACAAAAGCATAAGAAAATGTGTTATTTTGGCAAAATAACTGAGTAACAAAATCAGACATGTTTGTGTTATTAACATAACATGTTATGTTATAAACTTGCCTGTCATAAGCGGCAAAATAACAAATTGCATAACAAAAAAATGTTCATGGAGGACCAATTCAATAACAAGTTTTGTTAGTTTCAATAACAGCTTAATAACTGGTAATTTGGAAAATATTTAAAAACAAATTTAGAACTTTAAAAGTTATTGATAATAATCCAAAGGCAAATTTAGTTATAATATCAAACTCATAACAAAGTAAGTAACAAAAAAAATAATTCTATAACATATAACATAAAAAGTGAGGTTAGACTGAGTGCTTGAAGTACCCTATATTTGTCACTCAATACGAGGGACAGAAATTCAGGTCATAATTGCCCAAGCACTAAAACTCTCAAGCTGAGAAGTTGGCTCTGAATCAGCTAAAATGTAATACCAGAAAGAAGAGAAAGAGGTACTGATGAGAGAATACGCACACGCTCCTCATCACGCAATGCTCTAAACAACGGAATTAGCGAATGATGTGAATTTCAAAATTTGTTATTGTTGCGCTATAATAAATAAAATATTTGTACACTCTCAATAACTCAATAATAACTAAGCTTGGCCTGCAATAAAACATAATATTGGAATGTTATTTAACGGATGTATACCAATAGCTTGATCATAACAAAATAAGATTGTCAAACAAAATATGTTATGGAAAAGTAATGTCTTGGTGAGAAAATAATAATAAAACAAGATACCTATAATAACAAGTTGTGTGATTTCGTAGTTATTAATTTGATATTCTCGTCTGCTCGGGGAATTGCCCGAAAATTTCATCTAGATATAGGGGGCGTTTTAGAACGTTTCAATGCATTTCATGGTATTTCGGGAGGTTTCCGTGGGGCTTAAGGGGGCTTCAGAGTCTCTCAGGTGAATTTTGCGGAAGTTTCACGGAGTTTTCATGCGGTTTTAAAAGCCGTTTCAAAGCATTACAGTCAGGTTTTTTTACGCGGAGGATACATACCGCGTAAAAAAAATCCGCGTAAAAATAAACCGCGTTAATTCAATAATCCGCGTAAATGAAAACCATGTTTTATAACTTTTAACTCCTTTTTTTCCTTCTTTGTTTTATATTAAAAAATGAACTCAACGAATTATTTTAGGACATCATTTTAAGATTTACGCCTGTCACTCAAAATTTCTACAAGTTACACAAACTGCCAAGCTATTGTTTAAAGGTTTAAAGCTTTCACCATCATTGATGACGTCAAACCCGACATCAACCTATCATTCACCTATTTTTATTTTGGCCACCAAACCCAACATGGACCCAATACTTGTTTGATGTTGGTCCAACAGTGGCCCATTATTCGATAAAAATTGACCCGACTTTGACCCGACATTCGATATTTTTTCAGTCTGGTGGATTTTTGCAGGGTTTTCTCGTGTTTCGTGCCCAGCTACTCATTCGAGTGACAATGTATTCAATAATTTTTCATAAGGGCCTAACTGACTTGGTCGATTTCTCTTCGTCGACTCTCTCTTTCGCTAATAACTTGATCAAAACAAACAAAACCATTATTCTTTTTGTTTCTATAGCAACATGTAGTCGTCTTCTTCGCATTTCAATAAAAAAAATCTTTGGAAAACTCAATCCACATTCTGTGATAACACAAAGAGAGGATCGATGAAGAGAACTCGAAAATGTCAGTTAGGCCCAAATGAAAAATCAGTGTCGAATTAACAAGGATTCGCTTCTCATTTGATAGGTGCTCTGATTGAATGTAATAGTTTTGAACAAGAATAGAAGGAAAAATGACTAAAAAGATTTGTTGATTAGTGTTCAAATGAATGGGATAGAGTTTTGCAAAACTGGTTTAAACCGGTTCGTTGTTAAGACTCCATCCATTAAAGTCTATGGCTATGCCAGTAGTTTCTCAAGCTAAAAATAGTAACTATACATAATTAGACAGGGTTTAAATCAATCATTATTCCAAAATAGTTTTAAAATATTCCAAATCAGCCAATTGAACAGCCAGAAATGGGCATAATAGACAAAATTATCTGATAGATAGATACAATAATAGATATTATAATAATCTCTGGACATAATAGATTACAAATCATAGATTTGTACAATGAAAAAAGTTCATGTAATCTCAAGAACGGTTTGGATGGCCTTAGACATCTCAAAAGGTCTGATGCTGTCTATTAAACTTTGAGATGTTCAGTAAGTAATGAAAGATTAGAAGTCGTAGCTTTGTATTATGAATGAAGTTACCGGTACACCCGTAGACTTTAGGATCTAAACTCCAGAACAGTTTGGATGTCCTTCGATATCCAGAAAATTACTCTGTCTTATATTCTACCTTTTTAATGCTGTTAAGCACCAAAACTACAGAAATATGTAGAAAAACTCTATAATAATGCTTGGAAAAATTCCAGCTTAAAATTAAAAATCCACGTAAATGAAAACCGCGTAAATTCAAAAATCCGCGTAAAAATAAACCGCGTTAATTCAAAAATCCGCGTAAAAAAACCATGTTAATTCAAAAATCCGCGTAAAAAAAACCTCGTAAATGAAAACCGCGTAAAAAAACCGCGTAAAAAAAACCTGACTGTACATACTTCAGGTATTTAGTTTTACTACATTACAAACTTTACGTTACTTTACTAAGCGTTACGACCATAATTACATGAAGCTGTTTGAGTATGAACCTTAGTTGTAAATCTCTTAGAGACAACTGATTACGTTAGTAGATTCAATGACATATACTCAAGGAAGTTCTTGGAGATTCTCAAACAGACAATAGACACACCACTAGACATGCCTGAGGCTGTAAGAGTATGAACCTCATTCATAATGCTCTTCGATAAATCAAATAGCTCTCGTAGATTCGATGATCTTTACTCAAAGGAGTTCTTGGTGTCCCTTAAGGAATCATTGAACTCAGCTCACCACTTGAAAGATCATAGTTACTTGCAGATGTATGCTTACGCACTTTAGTCACAATTAAGAGGTTAGAGACAACCAGATACCTTAGTTGATCCGAAGTCCTATACAAATGCCTTCAAGAGAAACGAGATAAAGTAGATAGAAAAGTGAAAAGTAGGAAAAATGAGACAGGCCAGGAATTGAACCTAGGACCTTCTGTATATGAATCAGAAGCGATAGACCGCCTAGCAAAACGTCAACATGAAGAAAAATAAAAAATCTGATAGATTTTTTTTCTAATTTTTCACGAATTTCACGAAATTTCTTTATGCATTTCCAGGAGAAACGAACAAGAATGTTCTACAAGCACTTTTCGAATTTACATTCTACAGAGTTTTGAATACCGTGGTAAAATCATTATTTTGGCCCGAGGTTCATATGTAAAACGTCCAGCCCTTTGGCACACAATTTCGTGGAACTGAGATTATGGAACATACACTCCACTTCACTCAAAAAGAATCATAAACCTGCGCTGGGTCCAGCATCCATCTCAGGCCAGTATAGTGACGACAGATCACATCGAGAATGCATTCAGCCAGAGCATCACGCTGTTGTATCACGCTGATGCATCTCCCGCTACTAATGCCATGAGCTTTATGTCCGAGCACTCTGTTGCATTTGGTATTTGGTGGTGTATGAACCACCAACGCACCCCCATCAGCATAGAGCACTGCACTCGGCTGTATGACAGCGACATCCTTGGCGGTGGCGGCGTGGCAGTCCGGAACTGCCCTGCCATGCAAATGAGATTCATTCTGGCTGCCAACCAGTTCTTGCATTGCAAGTCACTTCGTATGAATACAACCGACTTGGTATCAACGTAGGACCTATGTATCTACCTACTGGATGAGTGGATGCAAACGAAATTCAAAGCCCCGGACTTTTCTCTCGGTACCAAGGTACATAGGTATGTGCGTAGGTAGAGATGACGTTCAGTTCTCCGAATGGCTAATCGTTCCGGATGAACGGATAAAGAAAACGGGATTAGCTCGCCTTGCTTGTGATGGTTTTACGATGGGGAGAGGTCCGATGCGTTGACAGATTCAAAAGGAGACCTTGGAAGTACTTCAAGTAATTTTGGAAGGTAACTGAATAAGGAATATCGGGCCATTTCAATGCAAAACACGAATAATATTGAGAAATTATTTTATTGACGTACAATAGCTTATAACTTATGGTGAGTTGTCTGCGTGCTTCTTCTGTATCCGCCTTTTGTTCTGTCTGCTTTCAACCTGTGTTCTGTGTCCTGTTAGTAGTTTCAGCTGTAGCTAAACTATGTTTTCCCTGATTATTTAATGTCTTATATCTGTTATCTGTCTAATTCTTTCTATAAAACTCATGCATTCCGTCTGTTTTTGTTGACTGTATAGTGTACCATCAAGTCGCCATTCACCGTAGGGGCTCCATTCACCGTGTGCCTTCGAATTTTTTTTCATTATTTCCATATTATGATTGAATGATACGACAATTTCCCTTCAATTTCAATAAATAAATAAATAAATAAACATGTCAAAACGCTCATTGGAAACATTTAAAAGTATCATTTTGACACTAAAGTGTGTTTACATGAAGCGGGTTTCTGCTCGTTCACTGCATTCATAGTGAAAAAACGAAAACTGCGCTAAGGTGATTTAAGCGATAAACTAAATGTAAATACGTTTTTATTCCACCAAAAAGCAATTAAATTCACATATCAGGTATGTATTTTGCATAACCGAAGTAAGTTTAACAAGAAAGTACGATTACTCGTACTTTTTAATTGAAACAAAAAGGCACGGTGAATGGGTACCCTAAAAATCAATGGTCTCCATTCACCGTGCCCCATATTGTCCCATATATCTAGAAAAAATCGAAAATTTGAACATTCGTTTTTCTAATAAAATCTTGCAAGTTATTACTTGAAATGAATTTAAACGAAGAAAATTCCTTTGGCTGGGATGTTTTGATCATTTTTAAACAAAGTAGAATACAATTTCTCATACACGGTGAATGGGTCCCTACTACCACGGTGAATGGTGACCTACCACGGAATTAGGCGACCTTACTACCCTTTACTAATTGTACTATATCACCAAATTTTGTGAAAAATTTTCTACTTCTGTGGTTATTGCTTTAATTTTAACCTATAATGAAGGCAATTAAAAGCGGCACCAACAATATTTGTAAGACTGGTGTCAAATGACAGCCCTTATTTGCCCCGAATCCTCTTAGATCCACGGTGAATGGTGCCTTGACCGTATATGTTTTCCCCGCGTTTTTTCTCTGTTTTGTCTGTGTCATGTCTGCTTTCTTTCTGCTATGTATGTGTTCTGTATGTATTCTGTCAGCGTTCTGTCTGAGTTGTAATTGTGTCTTCCTCTTTATGTTCTGCAAAATTCTTTACGTGCTCTGTTCGTGTTTTTTTTCTCTGTTCTGTCCTTGTTTTGTCTGTATGCTCGCTGTGATATTTCAGTATTTTTCTGCCTTTTATCTGTAGTCTGTCTATTTTCTGTGCACAGTTTGTGATCTGTCTGTATTTTATATATGCTCCAACCGTTTTGCCTGTGGCCTGTCTCTGACTTGTAAATTTTTTATCTACGTTTTAAGGACTGTTCAATTTATAAAACGGACAACTTTACAAGGTTATAAAAAGAAGTCGCGTAGCTCAAATTTAACCACCATTGCTTCGTTGTTCAGTACATCATCTCTCATTATGGTAACCATTTTTGAATCGAATAAAAATAGTTTTATTATACAGAAAATCGGTCAGATGTTAAATGAGGTCAATTTTTCGATTGCTGAAAATTGAAAATATATATAAAATTACTGTTTACATATAGTGTTTCCGTGAGGTCCAAAAAAAAAGGTCGGTGAGCCAGAGGAATGTGATCGGTTGAGAAATAATTTGCGCGACGCGATTTGGATGTACAATTTCAACTAACTGGTTATGTATTTCAATGGTTCCTTATATACATAGTGCATTTCGTATAGCAAACAATCAGCGGGTGCATTTCAATAGAGGTGTTTGTTATAGTATTGAGATAGAGAGAGTGGAATTTGGAAATTCAATAGAAGACAGTTGGATTTTGATATTTGGCGTGAACGACGAATGCGCCGTCCTCACATTCCGCTACAACATATAGTATATCGTTTTTAATATCAGAAAAGTATGTGCCATGCTGCAGCAGCATGAGTAATAAACATTCTGGCGCAATTTAAGCTTAATTTGAAAATAAGTTGTTGAGATATTAAAGTCTCAAGTGAGTTTCGATTTTTTGAGTAAAATTCAATTGTAAAACAAAAAGGGTATGACAATATAAAATAAAAATGTTTTTTTATGCATCTAGTCGAAAGTAGGAATAATGTGGTTTTAAATGTAGAAAACTGCGTCTTAAAAGCATTGCTGGTTTGGTTACTGTGCGCCATTACAGGGACAGTAATCAAAACAGTTTCGTTCTTTGAAGGTTATTCCAAATGGCAAAACATCCTTTTGCTAATTTTGCATAACAATGATGTTGGAAATAAAAACTTTACATCCGATTATTATTTAATGAGGTGTACAATAACATAGGACCAGCTTTGTTGAAAATAAATAATCCTAATATTCGCTAGAGTTGAAAAACTCCATCAAATGAGCAAAAAATATTCAATTTTTTACTATGACCATATTTATAGATTAAATGTTTGATGAAGAATGCAATTAAAAGTAAATTTTTCTTCTGTATCATCCAGAAAGCAGTATTCTACTACTATGGACAAATTTTTAGCCATATCCGTTGTGCTATTGCAGCACAGGACTCAAATAAATATTTTTTTAATAATTTCTATGAAAACAAGGCAACTCACAATATCAAGCTGAAGGCTGCTTGGTGCATTATTACTAAACAACTATTGAGCTTTACCTTTAGTAGAATAATATTAGATTCCAATACATTAAAAACTTCATGAAAATGTGCATGTTAAGTATGTGAAAAGTTATGTCGAATTTCAAGAAATGGGTTTTTATTGATGTTGTACGAAAACCGCATCACTTATACAGTAAAGAACATTTTGCGTAATTTTATATTTTTCCTACATTTGAGAATAAATATAGAAAGTAATGCAAAAAACCGATAATGATTTTATTGAAAAATAAAAAAAAATATCGCACAAGCAAGTTGTCCGTTTTATAAATTGAACAGTCCTTATTTCTGTGTTGTATCTGCGTTCTGCCTGCATTTTGTTGCCGTTCTTCCTGTTGTCTGTCCATGTTCTCTCGGTGTTCTATCTGTGTTCAATATATCTTCTATATAAGTTTTGCTTGTGTTTCTTCTGTTTTCTGTCTGTATTCTTTGTTTGTTTTTATGTATTCTGATCACGTTTTCCTGTATTCTATGATCCCTGTCTGAGATCTGTGTGTGTATTTATTCTGTGATCTGTTCTAGCTACATTCAGTTCGCATTCTGTATGTGTTTTATGTGGTCTACTTCCTCACTCACCCCGCAGCACTGTTCTAGGCACCAGAGTGCGATGACGTCACGTTTTCGATTCCCACATCTTGTACCAATGTTTAGGGAACTCAAATCCATTGTCAATGGGGGAACCCAACTGATGTTGGCTGCAAACAATCCTATTGGGTGGGAATAGGGATGTCATACACGTGGTTCTAGGGCTTCGTAGTTTTCGATGAACTTACTGTACTGAAGCTTCAGAGCACGGTATATCTTTACCTGCCTTTCGATAGAAAAATAAACGTCTTAGGACTAGCTCTCGATTCATAAGTAATATTTTAATGGCTCATTCTGCTTGAGAACCGTCGTAAAACCTAATACCAGAGTATATGTACGCACAAATCTCTATACGAGATTGAGAAAAGTTGGCTGTGAGCACATAAAAATTCCTTGAGCTTGAGACTCGCGATGTTGGTACACATCACATTAGCATTGCGAGTCTCGATGAGACAAGCTCCAGGTACACCCGCTTGATACACTCTCAAATTCTTCACTATGTGGCCGGGGTTCTGCTAAACCGAACTAAGCTCCAAAAAGTTTATTCCGAGACAATTAAGCTTAAAGTTCAACCACTCAGAAATAAACAACAGCTAAAATTATTTGAAACTTTTTCGCACACATGTAACTTACAAGCCTTTATTAACCATCAGAGATGAAGAATAAATGTAAATTATTTGAAATCATTAATATAATAACATTTAATTTCTCACTACTTTGCACTCAGTTCACTCTGGCTGAACAAAAACATTGGAATATGGTTTATAGTTCAGTGTGGCTGACTGTGTTTCTTTGTTTCAGAGAAAACCAGTCGGAATGTGATAAAAAATCTAGATTTTTCAGTATCTATGAAGTTGAAATCGATATCACTCACAATCCTTCACATGAATCAGAAAGGACGCGTAGTATGGTAGCACAGAGGTCTCAAAATAGTGTGGAATGTATACGGCGGAAGCCCTCCCAGCTCAGTCTTTCCCACCCATGTTTTTATTTTTTAGGCGGTGCATGTGTATTGTGCGAGCACAGAGCAAGAGTGATTATGCCAAATGATGTCCATTAGTATGGGACAAACATCAAATTCTCGCTCCAGTCGACTTTTTCTATTCCATTTAGGTCCCATATGAACTGTGCAAAATTTCAGCGCAATTGGTGAAACTATAATTTAGCGCAAGCGGTTCAAAGTTTTCATAGGATTTACTATGGGAAAAGTAACACTTTCATATTAACAATCCCAGAGGTCGCCCCTTGTTTCCTTAATTCAAACCGATCAACGTTTCTTGTGGAAAAATTATTTATGAAACTTTCCTTCGAAGACCGCAAAACGATTGGATGCTTGTGGAAAAAGTTATTGATTTATAACCGATTAGTGATCCAACGAACGGCTTTTTGTTTTGTTTTATTAGCAGCACTGTAGCTGCTGCCTTGGCTGCTGCTGTTTCTGGGGGTGGTGATGCCTCCCGCCACCCCATGCAACAACGGCAGCAGCAGTGCTGCTGATAAAACAAAGCAATAAGCCGTTCGTTGGTTGACTAATCTGTAATAAATCAATAACTTTTTTCACAAGCATCCAATCGTGTTGCGGTCTTCGAAGGAAAGTTTCATAAATATTTTTTCTACAAGAAGCATTAATTGATTTGAATTAAGGAGACAAGGGGCGACCTCTGCGATTTTTTGTTTGAAAGTGTAACTTTTCCCATAGTAAATCCTATGCAAACTTTGAACCGCTTGCGCTAAATTATAGTTTCAGCGATTGCGCTGAAATTTTGTACAGTTCATATGGAACCTAAATGGGATCTAAAAAGTCGACTGGAGCGAGAATTTTTTTTTCCATACAAGCGTGTCCCATACTAATGTCCATGCATGTTCTGAGATCCTGAGATGTGAAGGTGGGGCAATTTGTGTACTTCAAATTTATGCTGGTCGAAGAAAACCATGAAAATGTTCTGCCAAAGTGAACTAAGTACAAAAAAGTTTTCTAAAATATGAAAGAGATTCGAACTAGGATCATTTAAGTGATTACCAAGCGCGTTACCTCTAGGTCATTTTAACTAGCTGAAGGTCAGTCGTTACGTCTGAATCAAGTTTCAAACATTCTTCTCAAGGATGGTTTTCGTGAAAACGCCAATTTTCGTTCAGCCAAAGTGAACTAAGTGTTTGTTTTTTTTAAGCTTTATTATTCTTATTAGCTTTGTTGTTCAATGACGGCTCCTGGGTTAAATATTCAGTAGGAGGTGTATCGACATAACGCATGTATTCAAAACCAGTTCATTTTTGTATTGTTGAGAATAAATTAATGTTTAAATGCAGTGGATTTGGTTCGGTCTGGCTGAATGTGATTTGTAAAAATGGCGATCAACGCCATCGAAACATAATTGGATCCTCCAACACCCGTAAGAAAACTTCACGTGTTAAATTCTCTCACAGATTGTTACTATGAGTCGGTTAGAAGTTAGAAATCTGACGGCGATGAGGAAAACTTGAAATGTTCATCATTTGGACCAAAACTAAAATATTTCGCTGATTCTATGGAATGGTTTACAGTTCACTCTGGTTGGATGCATTTTTATTTTTTGTATGTGCTGCCAAACAGAAATTTTGAATTTACTCCACGAAGAACTGTCATAATTACTGGATTTTTACACGGAAAGAAGATCATCATATTCTTCATCTAATGGTTAAGAAAAGTCAATTTTTCAAAAAATGGTCTTTGGTTCGGTTTAGCAGAACCCGGACCATGTAATCCTAACAGATAATGTTCAGTGGCGGGTTTTCGACACATTTACTCCCCACCCCCCCTTGTAAGAATTTTTGTATGAGAACCCAAATATTTTTGTATGACGCGTAAGTTTTCTCAAACCCCCTCCTCCTCCCCATCAACCCTTATGCAATAATTGAACAGTCCCTCAGTTCGTGTGCTCCGTATTGATGCTTTTTGGGCGTGTTTTGTTTGAACAACAAAGAGGGATGAAGGGTCATTTGAGTTGAAGGGAAATGGCCCTAACGTTAATCGGCGGAAACGGAAGTTTTTACTAAGGTTCTTTTGTTTTCTCCTCAAAATACCATCATCGGTTGCGATTTGACGTTTCGTGAGGGTAGCAACTAGTTGGCGTTACCGAATGGTCTGCAATAAAGTGAGGATGGGATACCGAACCGCCTCAATCCCCCCCCCAGTTAACGTCAAAATTCAAACTGCTCGCTTGTACATACTTTATCCATTGCCGCTCGTGGTAAAGTGAATCTAATCCCCTGCTAACTATACATCTTGTTGTTTCTGCCTTAATTCTGAGGTGGAACCAGGTTCACATTATCTAATCTGGTCCTCTAAAATAATTCCGTTGCAATTTGTTTTAACAGGTTTCTACTGACGAGCCTCTCAATGAGACGAGTCTCACGCGACGTCTCATTGAGGCACATACACAAGATTTTTTATGAGCATGCTATGATCTCAAATCTCACAAATTTTCTTGAGACGCATTTTTAACCAGCACATGGCACACTGTCTCATTCTTGTATACATGAGCTTTCAGACACTCTGCCTAATACCTAATAATTTTAGTTTTATTATCATACTATGAACCTTTTCTAAATAAAAAGACGCCTAACAATGTTTCATGGGTTGTGTCTCTCAGTTGGGGAGAATACTCACGGAAAGGCAGTGACACAACGTACCTGCCTGGGTCGTCTCGACGGTGAGTAGCCAGAAACGTCTTCTCGCATACTTCGTTGTCTGCGAGGTGGTCAACATCGTTGACTTCCTTAACTTCCTAAACCTCTTCATGGTCTCTGGCAGTGACAATGTTACAATCCGGCAAGTCCTCTCGCAGCTGGAGTCTTCCTAGTTTGAGTAGTCGCAGGAAATTGGATACGCCAAGTAACATATCATTTTGGTCAGCCGTGAACTCGAAATCAGCTAGAAACGCGGAAATCGGATTCGGTCACTTCGAAATATCCAGCTCGGTCATGGGAAATACCTCGGTTACGTTGGGAATCACAAGACATTCGACCATCGTTGAGAAGGCAGTGTATCTGGATTATACTGTCACTGTCAACATCTCATAAGCGCGAGTCCTAGCTGAACCAACTTCCGTAAATGGAACAAGCGTTGAAGACATAGCCAGACGGTCTGCTATACACTTTATAAACCAAAATCCAGAAGCACACGTGTAAAGGCCCCTCACGTTTACTAGAGCTACTGTCTTCTGCTCCAACGGGGTTGTTCGGAACAGCCGTGTTTGAGGAGATGTGCCTCGTTGTTTAGAAATATGAGACAACGCTGTAGCTTGCTTGTCGGGGTTGCAGCGTGCACCTTCAGGCTTGCTGCCTTCACGATGGACAGCTTGGAGCTGGCTGCCTGCCTTCGTAATGGACGTTTGGTGGCGGTTAAGGAACCTCTTCAACATGTAGCATTCGCTCGGCAGAAACTTCATCGTTTGGTGTAAGTCAGGCAGCTTACTGTCTTCCTTTCCCATAGCTGAAACGTCTGGTCGTCCAGTCAGGCCGTGAAAATCTTCATCTGCAAGAAACCAGACATCGCGTATCAATATTGATCCCTTGGTACCCCAGACCACTGACGTGCCGGTTGACCATCTTCATCAGCTCCAACAGCTTCTTGTAGTTCCTTTCTGGCTTCGATTTCATTTCCAGCAGACCCACTAGATGGGTATCGATGATCACACGGTGATTCTCGAACTGGTTCTTAAGCTGCATTCACGTCTACTGGAAATTACTGACCTGGATCATCTTCGCCGTTATGCATCCAGAGGTGTCACCGACAAAAGCCTCATCGAGATGGTGCAGTTTCATGGCGTTGGATTCGTTGCTGCGCACGACTGTACTCAAAACGACTGTACTTGCCTGAAACATCGGCCAGTTTTCCACCTTCCCATCGAAGCTGGGAATTGGAGCTCGCAATGGTTGTTGCTGAACGGTTATCCGAGGGCTGCCGGTGCCAGTGGCACATACTTACCTTCGTGAAGATTCGTAAGACTTGTACACAGGCTTGTCCGCACTGAGCGCATGCAAATTCTGCTCTTTGGATTCACACCATCAAGCACATCATAAATTATAAATCTTTTCATCTCATCAGATAGAAGGATGTTGAAATATTGTAAATGTCATTTCGAACTGTCAAAAAACCGCACCGCAGCGCCGCACGGGCCGTTCAAAGTGAAATTCACTAGAGTGTTTTCACCCGGGTGAAAATCTCTTTGCGCGCTCCGTGTCGCTCTGCGGTGCGGTTTTTTGACAGTTCGAAATGACATTTACAATATTTCAACATCCTTCTATCTGATGAGATGAATATATTTATAATTTATGATGTGCTTGATGGTGTAAATCCAAAGAGCAGAATTTTCATGCGCTCAGTGCGGACAAGCCTGCTTGTACATTTTGTCCTACTCTTCTCACTTCAATGGCGGAATCGCTTCCAGCCAGTGAATCAAAATTCAACCATCGCGCAACAATAAAGACAATGTCCCAACCTGAATTTGTTGCGCAATTCTACCCAATGCGACATAGGTTCGTCCCAACTTGAACAGAATAGGACAGTGAAGAGAATTGTCAGACAAAAGAGGCACAAAACAAGCAACAAAGAAGGTGCGACGATTACTCTTTATCCCTACTGGTAACAGATATTGACATGATCTCGAATTTTTTTGTTGCAGACAAAACGGAAGCTGAATTTGTTGCGCACTTTTCAACTCGTGAATAATCAATTATTGCTAACCCAAAGTCGAAACTTTTTGGTGATAGAGCTTCACCAGAGTTGCAGTGTTTACCGACTCGAAGTTACCGTTCGAAAATCGCAATGCAAGGCTTAAAAATCTCTAAACTCGTGGTGTACGATGTTAATCCCATTATTTTCAAGTTGGGACAAACTTATGTCGCATGGGTTTGTTTGTCGCAACAAATACAGGTTGCGACATTGTCATTATTGTTGCGCGATGGTTGAATTTTGATTCACTGGAATAGGACAAAGATCGTGCACCACGAGGTTACAGATTTTTAAGCCTTGCATTGTGATTTTCGAGCGGTAACTTCGAGTCGGTAAACACTGCAACTATGGTGAAGCTCTATCATCAAACATTTTCGATTTTGGGTTAGTAATAATTGATTATTCACGAGTTGAAAAGTACGCAACAAATTCAGCTTCCGTTTTGTCTACAACAAAAAAAATCGAGATCATGTCATTTCCGTTACCAGTAGGGATAAAGAATAATCGTCGCGCCTTCTTTGTTGCTTGTTTTGTGCCTCTTTTGTCTGACAATTCTCTTCACTGGCCCTGTCTATGATCTGTTGTTGTGACTGCACTTTGTTCCCGTTCTTTTTGTTTTCTACCTGTGTTCTCTCTGTATTTTTATGTATTTAGCCTTTGTTCTAAATATGTTTTGCTTACCTGTGTTCCTCCTGTTTTCTGTCTGCATTCTTTGTTTTTTAATGTGTTCTGGCCTCGTTTCACTGCTTTCCTCAACCTCTGATTGTTATATGTTCGTGACTTGCTGCGTTCGGTATATGCTCTTTGTTCTCTCTGAGATCTGTTTGCACATTGCATGTGTTTGTATTTATTGTGTGATCTGTTCTAGCTGCATTCAGTTCGCATTATGCCTGTGTTTTGTCTAGTCTTCTTCCTCACTCACTTCGCAGCAGTGTTTTAGGGTTTCGAAGTCCTTGATGAACTTATTGTACTGGAGTTTCAGAGCAGAGCAGAGCAGGGTTAGCTCTCAATTATCTGAGGAGGATACTCACGGAAAGGCAGCGACACAACGTACATGCTTGTGTCGTCTCGACGACAGTGGGTAGCCAGAAACGTATTCTCGCATAGTTCCTGGTCCGACAGAGGGTTGATCTGCATCGCATCGTCGCCTTCCTCAACTTTCCAAAATCGCATCATAGTCTCAGACAGCGTGCTTGCTGTTGCACTGCAACATTGCTGCGATCGCTCTGTTACTCCTTGACATCACCAACGAAACTGCGTATTTGGTAGTCCTCTCGCTGCTGGATTCTTCCCAATTCGAGCGGTAGGAGGAAATGCGATAGGCCAAGCAACATATCAATTGGGCCAGTGGGAATAACTCCTGTTACCTGGCTTCGACTGCCTCTGTCATCTTCTCATGGGCGCAAGTCCTGGCTGAAACAACACTCGGTAATGAAACAAGCATTGGAGCTCTTTACATCGTCAGTCGGTCTGCCATATGCTTCAAGAACCAGAATCCAGATTTAGAAGTACACGACCAGGTACCTTCGTATTGCAAAGGTCCCGCAGGTTAACCAGAGCTACTTCTGCTCCAACGGGATTGTTCAGAACAGCCGTGTTTAACGCTAGCCGGGAAGGTTCTTGCACTGCTGAAGCCTGGTGTTCTATGAAACACAGACGCAACTCCTTAACCTTGTCAATGCGTTGCGCTGTTGGCTGCTTCATGAACGTAGGGCATCGAGGCGATGTACCTCGTTGCATAGCGATCGAAGGCAATGCTGGAGCTTGCTTGTCGGGATTGCTGCGTGTACTTTCTGGCTTACTGACTTTACGATGGACAGCTTGGAGCTTGCTTCCTTCGTAATGGACGTTTGGTAGCGGTTTAAGAAACTCTCCAACACCTGGCATTCACGATAATTCAATTTTATTGGCGTTCACTCTGCAAAAACTTCAACATTTGGTGGAATTCAGGCAGCATACCGTGCTCCTGGGCCCTTTTCCATAGCTATAGCGTCTAGTCTGGCTGGACGACAATCTCTGTCAGAAATAAACCAGACATCGCATCGACTTTGATCCCTTGGTTCTCCAGACTACCGACGTTCCGGTTGATCATTTTCACCAGTTTCAACATATCTTTGTAGAGGATTGTGGAAATGGTCCTTCAGCTTCGTCCACGTCTGCTGGAAATATTTGTCCTGGATAATCTTCGCCGTTATCCACCCGGAGGTGTAACCGACAAGGGCCTTATCGAGATGGTTCAGTTTCATGACGTCGGACTTGTTACTGTGCACGACAATGTTCTCGAACATCGCCCGAAATATCGGCCAGTTTTCCACCTTCCCTTCGAAGCTGGGAATTGCTTTGCTGGACGATTATCTGAGAGTTGCTGGTTCCAACTGCGAAAGCTTCAGCGACAGTTACCTTCAAAGAGATCCGTTAGATCCGATGTCGAAGGACTTGTGTATCGGAGTCGCTTCCAGCACTTCTCGGTGAGCTGCTTCGTACTCTGGGTAGCGCAGCTCCAGCTCCTTGGCATAGACCTTAATCAGCAATAATGGCGTTTTTCTCGTCGGATCACTTTCTTCTTCCGGCAGGTCGTTGTCGATCATGATGACCTTTCTTCTGTTTTGGCCACGTCGAAACAGATTAAGTTACTTCTACCCGAGGATTCGGCAACTGTATATTGCCTTCATCGATGGGAGAACTGAAATTTGTTTGTTTGGAACGTCAGACAGCAGTAACTTAATCTGTTTTGAGCGAGAATACAATGGCCGGGGTTCTGCTAAACCGAACTAAGCGCCAAAAAGATAATTCCGAGATAATTAAACTTAAAGTACAACCACTCACAAATAAACAACACCGGAGATTATTTGAAAATTTTCCGCATACATGTAACTTACAAGCAGTGCTGAAAAATTCATTTCGTCATATCTAAATTCAATCACCTACAGCTCATTTTAGAAGCTGAACCTGAGAATATGATATATGAAAAACTTGTGCGGCTAGACCAGTTCTGCAAGAAAGTCACGGAAAAACCGCTATTTTTCGAATATTTATGGTAAATATCACGGACTACCTTTGAAAAATGCCAAATGATATTCACCGTGAATATCATTCGCATTTTTCGAAGGTAGTCCGTGACATTTACCTTAAATATTCGAAAAATAGCGGTTTTTCCGTGACTTTCTTGCAGAACTGGTCTAGCCGCACAAGTTTTCCATATACCATATTCTCAGGTTCAGCTTCTAGAATGAGCTGTAGGTGATTGAATTTAGATATGACGAAATGAATTTTTCAACACTGCTTACAAGCCTTCATTAACCATCAGAAATTAAAAATACATGTAAATTATTTGGAATTATTGATATAATTACATTTTATTTCTTAGTACTTTGCACTCAGTTCACTCTGGCTGATCAAAATCATTGGAAAATGGTTTATAGTTCAGTTTGGCTAAATGTGTTTTTTTTTGTTTTAGGTGAAACCAGTTGGACAGTGTAAAAAATCTCGATTTTTCATCGTCTATCAAGTTGAAATCGATATCACTCACAATCCTTTACATGAATCAAAAAGGACGCGTATAGTATGGTAGCACGAAGGTCTCAAAATAGTTTGAAATATGAACGGCGGAAGCCCTCCCAGATAAGCTTTTCCCACCCATGCTTTTTCTTCATAAGCGGTGCATTTGGAGGCACAGAGCAAGAGTGATTATGTCAAACGATGTCCTTGCATTCTTTATTACACCAACGAACCTAACCTCAAAATGACTGACAATTCACAGGTCATTTTGACAGATGCAACATGAGCAAGTAAAGGACGGCAACAAGATCGATAAAGTAGAATATATGATCCGTCTTTTTCCTGCATGTGTGTGGTCTATCAAAATGACTTCAGAAGTGTCAAGCATTTTCATGGCAAGCTTTGTTGGTGTAATGAAGAATACCCTGAGGTCCTGAGATGTGAATGTGGAGCAATTTGTGTACTTCAAATTTATGCTGGTCGAAGAAAACCATGAAAATGTTCTGCCAAAGTGCACTAAGTACAAACAAGTTTTCAAAATTAAGAAAGAGATTCGAACTTGGATCATCTGAGTGATAACCAAGCGCGTTACCTCTAGGTCATATTACCTTGCTGAAGGTCAGTCGTTAAGTCTGAATCAAGTTCTAAACATTCTTCTCAAGGATGGTTTTCATGAAAACGCCATTTTTCGATCAGCTTAAGGGCGGACGGGACGGTCAAGGAAATATCCGCCATTGCTCTGTTTCTACTAAGATGGTAATCTCAGATTCTACTTCATATAATGGAACAAAAATCTATCATTGTGTATGCTCACTTGCAGTGCATATGCTGATTGTTTTTCAGCCTCATCTGTGCGATAGAAATCGAGATTACCATCTTCAAAATCGCGAGGCAAATTGTTAGAAAGAGAGGGAAGATAGGAAAAATAACACAGCGTCCCGATTCACCTTAAGCGAACCAAGTGTTTGATTTTTTTTCAAGCTGTGCTAATCTAATTAGGCTTGTTGTTCAATGACGGCTCCTGTGTTAAATTACCAGTATGAGGTGTATCGATATAACGCTGGTATTAAAAACCAGTTGGTTTTTGTATTGTTGAGAATAAATTGATTCTTAAATGCTGTGGACTTGGTTCGGTCTGGCTGAATGTGATTTGGAAAAATGGCAATCAGCGCCATCGAAACATAATTGATTCTTCCCACACCCATATTTCTAATAACGTGTTCATTTCTCTCACCGATTGTTGCTATGAGTCGGTTAGAAGTTAGAAATCTGACGGCGATGAGGAGAACTTGAAATGTTCATCACCTGGACCAAAACTAAAATATTTCGCTGATTCTATCGAATGGTTTACAGTTCACTTTGGTTGGATGCAAAATGATGTTTTGTATGTTTTGCCAAACAGAAATTTTGAATTTACTCCACGAAGAGCTGTCAGAATTACTGGATTTTTACAGGGAAGGAAGATAATCATTTTCTTCACTTAATGGTTAAGAAAACTCAATTTTTCAAAAAATGGTCTTTGGTTCGGTTTAGCAGAGCCCCGACCACGTCTGAAAGCCAAGCAATATTCCCCAAATTAGCATCACAGTCGATCCTATCCCATTAGTTTCAGAGGACTTTTAAGGGAGTTTATTGGGGGTATGGGGGGATTTCAGAGACGTTTCAACGCGTTTTAAAACTATTCCAGGGTGCTTCAGAAGGTTTCGAAGGAATCTTAGCGGGCTTCTCAGGCTCTCAGGCACAAAGAACAAACACCCGGACTAGAATAAATTCTATTCAGAAAGTTGTGTAAGGATTTTAATCCTTACTTGAGTAGGGATGCAAGCCATTACTCGTTGAAAACACTAACGCCGCCAAACATCATATTGCTACATTCAATGGTGATTTGAAGCATTTCAGGTGGTGAATAATATTAGTATGAGCTGTTCATTGACTGTAGCGCTACAATACTGTCACTGGTGTTGCTGATGAAATATTTTTAACACAAAATTCAGATTGGAATTGGATTTCTGTTTTCTGTGTCTCAGCTGAGTTTCACAGGGGTTTTCAGGGGGGTACCAAAGGCGTTTCAATGTGGTTTAAGGCCTTTGGTACAGGACGTTTCAGAAGGTTTCAGAGGGGTTTTAGGGGGCTTTACAAGTTTTACGGGGTTTTCAGGTCCTCCGAAAGTTTCATGCTCTCATGCGATTTTCCCGAGGGATCCATAGAGGTTTTAGAAACGTTTCAAAAAGTTTTAAAGCATTCAGGGCGTTTCAAAAGGTTTCAGAGAGGTCTTGGAGGGTTCACAGGCTCATGGGTAGGTTTCGCTGGAGGATTTTAGGAGGGGTGGTACCAGAAGTGTTTTAATGTGTTTCAAGGCATTGTATGGCGGTTCTGGGGGTTTCAGAAGGGTTCAAAAGGCCTTCACTGGATCTAAGTTACGTTTTATGGGTGTTTCATGGGTATTTCAAGGCATTTAAATGCGTTTTAGAACTTTTCTGAGGGTTTTTAGGGGACTTCATGGGCTCTCAGGCATGTTTCACGAAGGTTTTTGCGGGGGTTTCGGAGGCGCTTTAGGCGGTTTCACATGGGCATCGAGGCGTTCCAGACTGATTACGCTTGTTGATAAGATAACTCATACTCAGTTCTTGAGAGTTCTTGGAGATTCTCAAACAGACATTGAACTAGCACTGGGCAAATCTGGCTGCGACATCGATTTTTGTGAATCGATTCGAATCGGATCAGCAGAATCGATTCACCGATTTAATCTAATGCTTTGAATCGATGTTTTCACATCGATTCGATATTTTAAAATATTACAAAATTATATTATGAAACGGTTCGTTTACTGCATGTAGTTCAAGTTCATTGTAGGTTTTGTTTGTCTTAATTAATAACAATAATTCAATATTAAAAGTTGAGCTTGCACATCCAACATTTCGCGACTCTGATTCGATAATGGAAAAACCGTTGAGACAGTGTATTCTGAAACAAAAAGAAATTTATTGTTTTTGAATCAACAGAAAAATCCTGAGATCCTGAGATTCCCCAGAACCAGAAATCTGCGAATTATTGCAATATAGTACAGAGATGAATTCCCACACACTGCTGAGAGAAACTCCACCAAGGTCTTCAAAGAGACTCCTCCAGAATTGTGAATTCTAGAATTATTGGAGAAATTTCTTTAGATTGCTGAAAATGATTACAGATAACATCAGAATCCTGAGCGACATTATCTAGAAAAGAAAGCAAGACTCTTCTGGTCGATCTTGGTAGGAATTCTCTCTGAATTCAATTAAGTATTTTCCTAAGAGAGAATGCTCCATATCAATGAGACAGATTTTCTCAAAGCCCCGAGGAGAATTCTCCCAGAATCCCGTGATAGATTGTCTCAGAATCCTAAGAGAAGCTTTCCCTTGGGATTCTCCCAAATTTTTCCAGCATCCTAAGAGGGATTATCTCAGAATCCTGGGAGGAATTCCAAGAGTGGTTCTTCCACATTCTTGAAATAAATTCATCTAGGATACTGAGAGAGATTCTCACAAAAAAAAAACCAGATTAATCCACCTAGTGGTAATAGTGCGTTTCTCGTTGAATATGTACTCATGATCATTCCGTCGACGCAAACAATCTTGCCTTAGAGTCAGTGATCAGCCACAAAGCTCTGTGCTTTGATGACGGATGAGAAGGAGGAAATTCTCATAACAGCGATCTGGGATGTTTATTATCTGTGCCAAATTTCATAAAAATCGATGCATTACTTTTAATTGTGGATAAAAAACAAGCAGACGTGGTTGAAAGCATTTTGTACAATCATGGCCAATTTTCATTCGCGTAGTAGATGGTTCTTTTACACTACAGTTAAAAGTTCTGTGGTGATAATTATGAAATTTTGTTAGCAGTTATGATACTTATAGAGACACTTTCTTGCAAAATTTCATCCACTTTTATCAATTGGTTTGAAAGCTACAGGTGTTGATAGGGGTGAGTGTTAGTGAACTTTTTTCGTGTTTTTCATATGCGATGTTTGACTATGCATAACTTTAGCATTTCTCTGCCAATTTTCATGAAATTTTCACAGAAGGTAGTTGATTATGTGTATATTGTGTCTGCAAAATTTGATGATATTTGGTGTAGTACTTCCAATAGTACAATCGAAACAATAAAGGGTGCTGACTAATTGCTGTCGATTTTTTTGAAATTTTGCCTATGCAACAAATTTAGATTAAGAGGTATGTGTTCAAAATTTCAGCCATTTCCTTTGCTAAATTTTTAAGTTACAGCGCTGACAAGCACAACTAGGGGCTGTACAAAATTCAATGGCGCACAGTCTACTCTTTCATTGCTACAACAAAAAGTACTGCACCGATTCACATGGAATTTTGTAGGTGAAATTAACACATCTTACGATGTTACGAGGCCGAATTTGAGCAACTTTAATGTATCCATTACAGAGTTACAGCTGTATTTCTGTGTCCCGATTATTGCGGATACAGGCTTTATTTGATCATTATCCATGCATCAGGTTACTGACAAAAAAGCGATTTGATGTACCGCAAGCATGGGTTTGGTTCATTTTTATATTGGTTCACTTTCAGTAGAACACTCTAAACCGGTTCATTTTTACATTTGACCAATTCCGGCGGGACACACGGAACCGGTTGTGGAACACTACAGGTGGCCTTTAACGTAATCTAAGGCTTTTTTTAAAACCGTTCTTTAGGTTATCGAAAAAGCCGCGATTTAATGTGTCGCATGCATGGGGTTCGGTTTCCTTCCACATTTGACCACTTCCGGAGGAACCCCCGGAACCGATTCCGGGACACTACTAGTTTTTCCAATTATGATCTGAGATATTTTTTCTTGTTAGTCGTTCATCAGGATACCTAAAAAGCCATTTGATGTGTCGCGAATATTGGTTTGGTTCTTTTTTACATTCGGCCACTCTCCGCGAGACAGGTGTATAAGTAGTTTCTAATGTGGGCTTAGTCTATTTTCTTGCTAACCGCACAATTAGGTTATTGAAAAGGCCACAATTTGATGTGTCGCATGTATGAGTTTGCTTCACTTTCATATTTGGCCACTTCCGGTGGACACCCGAAACCGGTTCCGGAATGCTACCGGTTCAGTGAGGCTATTTTCCTGTTTGCCGTTCATCAGGTCATGGGAAAAGCGGCGGTTTGATGTGTCGCACGCATGGGTTTGGTTCACTTTTATGTTTGGCCACTTCCGGCGGGACACCCGGAACCGGTTCCGGAATGCTACCGATTCAGTGAGACTATTTTCCTATTTACCATTCATCAGGTCATAGGAAAAGCGGCGATTTGATGTGTCGCATGCATGAATTTAGTTCACTTTTATATTTGGTCACTTCCGGCGGGACATCCGGAACCGGTTCCGGCATGCTACCGGCTCAGTGAGACTATTTTCCTGTTAATCATTCATCAGGTCATAGGAAAAGCGGCAATTTGATGTGTCGCATGCATGGGTTTGGTTCACTTTTATATTTGGCCACTTCCGGCGGAACACCCGGAACCGGTTCCGGAACACTACTGGTTCAGATATAGTCTGCGACTATTTTCCTGCTTACCGATCATAAGATAATCGAAAATGCCATGGTTTGATGGGTCGCATGCATTGGTTTGTTGCATTTTCATATCTGGCCCCTTCCTGGGGTACCGGTCCGGAACACCTAAATGGCCATAACTCCGGAACGGCTGGGCCGATCTGAACCATTTTCAATAGGAAACAATGGGACAATATACCGCGTCGAATGAACCATTGGTCGTTGAAATTGGATTATATTTACTATTTAAAAATGAGGTGACCTTTTTGTACACATACACACACACACATACATACACACAGACATCATTTCAACTCGTCGAGCTGAGTCGATTGGTATATAAGACTTGACCTCTCCGGGGGCTCTATCCAATTTTCGTTTATGGAGTGAACATATAGCCTTTCGGTACGCCTTGGTGCACGAGAAAGGCAAAAAAATGTGAGCGACACTAGTTTTACTAATATAAAAACCCAGATTAATCCACCTAGTGGTGGTAGTGCCTTTCTCGTCGAATATGTACACATGATCTTTCCGTGCCGATCCTGAGAATACTTATACGCTCAATACAATTCATGTAAAATTTGACCTAATGAAAAAAAAAAAAATGCAGAAAATGGAAATTTTCCATTCAATATTAAATTGCAATGAGAAGAGCGAGGGATCAACCAGCCGTACCCAAATTGTGCACAGTTATTTGAGACGCAAAAGGAGATTGGAAAAACTTTATTCAGTGTTGATGCGACAATTTTTGAACATGTATCTCATGGGTTACAGTATATCGAGCACTCGTCTATAATGTCATGATCATTGAATAGCTTTTAAAGAATTTGAAAATATTGATGTTGTATTTTGTTACGATACTGAGTAGCTGTTGATGGAAAATATTGAATTTTTGATAATGAACATAAACGAGTTTGAACGAGTGCGAAGAGCTGCCAAAACATTAGTCAAATTGTATGAAAAACAGTTATTTTGTTCGGACTTCGTTCGAAGATATCGAAAAATAATGAAAATGCCATAAAAATGAAATTGAGATCTTAAAAATACTGAAACCTTATTCATTTACGCTGAAACTGGCAGACTACTATGATTTGGCCATTTTTTGCCAGATATTTCAAATCTGGACCACTGTGCACCACATGAATTTAAAATGGTGTGATTTGATGAGATTGCTTTGGCCACGATTTTATTCTCTTGCATATATGAATACTGCGACCATTTCTTCATTTTAAGTCTTACCGTCAGTGGGGGTGTCATTGGGCCAAAACTGCATAGTCCATCCCTTTGTAGGTCGTTACAACAATATTTTAGCTCTAAATCAATGTTGAATTCAGAAGACACGTTCAGTTTTATGTTGTTTAGGATTGTTAAAAATATAAATGCTTCAACTTCAATTTTGACAATAATATAGCCTAATTGAAATTGGCCCAATTTTACCCCTTCTAGGGGCCCTGTTGTCCCAAATTTTGTCTGAGACAATTTTCTTGCTAACCGTTTATCAGGTTACCGAAAATGCTGCTGTTTGATGTGTCGCATGCATGAGTTTGGTTCATTCTTATATTTTGCCACTTCCGGTTGGACATCCGGAACCGGTTCCGGAACACTACCGGTTCAGCTATGGTCAGAGACTAGTTTCTTGCTAACCTTTCAATATGTTATCAAAAAAGCCGCACTCTGATGTGTTGTATGCATGGTTTGGTTCACTTTTATATTTGGCCACTTCCGTCGGGACATCCGGAATCGGTTCCGGAAGACTTCCGGTTCAGATATGGTCTAAAACTGTTTGCCTACTAACCGTTCATCAGATTAACGAAAATGCCGCTGTTTGATGTGTCGCATGAATGGGTTGTGTTCACTTTTATATTTGGCCACTTCCGGCGGGACATCCGGAACCGGTTCCGGAACATTACTGGTTCAGATATGGTCTTAGCCTATTTTCCTGCTTTCCGTTCATCAGATAATCGAAAATGCCGTGGTTTGATGAGTCGCATGCATGGGTTTGTATCATTTTCATGTCTGGCCCCTTCGAGGGGTACCGTTCCGGAACACCTAAAGGGCCATAACTCCGGAACGGCTGGACCGATCCGAACCATTTTCAATAGGAAACAATAGGACCAGATTACGCGTTGAATGAACCGTCGGTCATTAAAATCGGTTGAGGTTTACTGCCAAAAAGTGATGTGAGTTTTTTTGTCCACACACATACACACATACACACACACACACATACACACATACATACACACAGACATCACCTCAATTCGTCGAGCTGAGTTGATTGGTATATATGACTTGACCCTCCGGGCCTTCTATCAAAAAGTCATTTTTGAAGTGAACATATAGCCTTTCCAGTACACTTAGTGTACGAGAAAGGCAAAAATTAAAGGTGTTCCGCAATACAAATAAAGAGTTTGTTTTTTTTTGTTTCGTCACAAAAGTCAAAATCCTGCGGCGCACCTGAGAAAGGTTCGCGGCACATAGTTTGGGAAGCACTGCTGTGATGGATTGTCTCAGAAGTTTTTTTTTTCCGGGATTCTCCCAGAATGCTTAGATGGATTTCCCCAGAGCTCCCTGCCGGATTCTTCCAGAATCCTGAGAGGGATTCTCCTAGAATCCTGAGAGAAATTATCCTGCAGACATCCCAATAGAATTCTGAAACAGATTGCCCCAGAACCCTGAGAGGGATCCTAAGTGGGGATCTTCCACATTATTAAAAAATATTCATCTAGAATCTTGATAGGGATTCTAAAAAACCCTAATTAATCCACCTAGCGGTGATGGTGCCTTTCTCGTGCTTTAAAATATCCTTTCAACAAAACTCGAGCGACATGTAGATGACATTGACATAAATACAAAATGAAAACTGCTTGCTAAATCTACTCAATATGGATACATTTTATATTAGCATAACATCCAATATTCAGAAAATATAAGACAACGATCCAAAACTCAAACCAAACAAGCGTCATGAAGCCGCAAAATTTTGAAACGTCATTTTAGATTTTTCGGTCATCATTTTATGACTCCGGATATCTATCCCAACTAAACTAACCGCCATCTTGAACATTGAGACACCATCTTGGATGTTCTGGTATTCATTTTTGGACTCTGCACCTAAAATTACATAAAATAGTCGCCGTATTGAATTTTGGCATGTCGTTTATGATTTTCTGGTTACCAGTTTTGGACGAAACCGGCATTCTTCCCCATTCAAACTATAGTCATATTGCAGACCTTGTGAAACAGCGCACAGCTTGGGTTTTCTGATACAAATTTTGAATTCTGGACATATTTACATACAAAATATGCCCATAACGCAAGAATTAAAAATCCTATAGAATAGGCACTAATTTGAATACTGGGCCATTATCTTGGACTTTGGACCGCTATTTTGGATACTCTGGTGGACTCCAAACAAATTTCCCATACCAAATACACTTGTTTTACATAGTTTTGGAGCTCAAAATTCCTTAAAACAGCCACCATCTTCTGTTTATGCGATCAAACTCTCATTTTTCCATTCAACGTTGACCAATCCTGCTATAACTTGATTCTGAAATGGTACGATTTGATGAGATCGCTTTAGTTTTGTTTATATTTTGTTCTCATATATGAGAACTTAGACCTATGTCACTGTTATACCTAATGTTTATCAGGCCATTAAACAAAGCCACGATTTAATTTTTCACATGAACGTTGGTTCTGCTACACAACAGCTAGGGGAACGTCCATAAATTACGTCACGCTTTTAGGGGGGAGGGGGGGTTCAGTAAAGTGTGACAATCCATACAAAATTTTCAGAGCTCCCATACAAAAAGTGTGACATAGGGGGGAGGGGGGGGGGGTTGAAAATGGGCAATTTTTGCGTGACGTAATTTATGGACGCTCCCTAGTCTCTAATGTGATCTAAGGCTATTTTCTTGCTAAACGTTCATTAGATTATCAAAAAATATGCGATCTGATGTGTCGTATGTATGGGTTTGGTTCATTTTTATACTTGGTAATTTCCGGTGGGATAGCCGGATCTGATTCCATGAGTCGTGGACCATGACACTACCGGTTGTCCCAATCATGGTCTGAGAATATTTTATTGCTACTTATTCACCTTTACCTAATCACCGCGATTTGATATATCGCATGAATGGGTTTGCTTCACTTTTACTTCTAACCACTTTCGAAGCCACAGCTGAACCCGCAACACTACCGGGAATCTAATGTGGTCTGACCCTATTTTTCCATCAGGTTGTCGATAAGTCGTGACCAGTCTTCGTTCTACTGCTCGTGTTGTGTGTAGGTAAGAGGTAACGATAGCGCACGAATGTAACAAAGCCGACTGACACCCGACTGCGGCAACGAAATGAAGGTAGTAAAAAGTGTCGAATGTTTACAAGACTGGTCGTGATTTGATGTACCGCATCCATGGGTTTGGTTAAATTTTACATTTACTACCCGGATCTGATTCCGGTTAACTACCGGCTGAACCAAATATGGTCTAACATTATTGTCTTGTTAACTGCTCATCGGTTAACCAAAAACGCTGCAAATTGAAGGTGTCACATGCAGGGTTTGACAATTTCGACGGGACTCTCTGAACCAATTCCGGACCACTACCAGTGACGTAAGGCTATTTTCTAGCTAACTGTTCATCAGGTTATCGCAAAAGCCACGATTTGATAAAAAAAAAAAAAAGACGCGGACACCGTCTTCAGCCAGAGGCTGCACCGACTGAAAGAAACTTAACACTAGACAAGGGACACACGGAGCATGCACCAGTGGATACGGAGAAGAAACTATTCTCACGAAAAGTTTCATCGCCCGGAGCGGGAATCGAACCCTCACCCCATAGCATGGTGCGATTAGAAGCTTGGTGACCCTAACCGCACGGCTACGAGGCTCCACCATGCCTGGATTTGGTTCACTTTTACATTTGGCCTCTTCCGGCCACTCAAACCCGATTCCGAAACACTTGCTGGCCGTTCATTAGGTAATCTAAAAAGCCGCTATTTGATGTGACGCATGTACGGGTTTGTTTCTCTTTCAGATTTAACCACTTCGGCGGGAACCCCGGAACGGGTTCCGGAACACTACTGGTTCAGGTATGATCTGAGATGGTTTTCCTGCTCATTGTCCATCAGGTCATCGAAAATGCCATGGTTTGATGTGTCGCATGTATGGGTTTGGTTCAATTGTATATTTGGCCACTTCCAGCGGGACGCCTAGAACCGGTTCCGGAACACTACCGGTTCAGGTATGGTCTGAGATGATTTTCCTGCTCATTATCCATCAGGTCATCGAAAATGCCGTGGTTTGATGTGCCGCATGCATGGGTTTGGTTCAATTGTATATTTGGCCACTTCCAGCGGGACGCCTAGAACCGGTTTCGGAACACTACTGGTTCAGATATGATCTGAGACTATTTTTCTGCTTACCGCTCATCAGGTTATCGAAAATGCCGTGGTTTGATGTGTCGCTTGCATGGGTTTGGTACAATTGTATATTTGGCCACTTCCAGCGGGACGCCCAGAACCGGTTCGGGAACACTACCGGTTCAGATATGGTCTGAGACTATTTTCCTGCTCATTATCCATCAGGTTATCGAAAATGCCGTGGTTTGATGTGTCTCATGCATGGGTTTGGTTCACTTTGATATTTGCCACGTCCGGCGGGACACCCGGAACCGGTTCCGGAACACTACCGGTTCAGATATGGTCTTAGACTATTTTTCTGCTTACCGCTCATCAGGTTATCGAAAAAGCCGTGGTTTGATGTGTCGCATGCATAGGTTTGATGCATTTTCATATCTGGTCCCTTCCTGGGGTACCGTTCCGGAACACCTAAATGGCCATATCTCCGGAACGGCTGAACCGATCCGAACCATTTTCAATAGGAAACAATGGGACCAGATTCCGCGTCGAATGAACCGTCGGTCATTGAAATCGGATGAGGTTTACTGCCAAAAAGTGATGTGAGTTTTTTTGTACACACACATACACACACACACATACACACACACACACACATACACACACACAGACATCACCTTAATTCGTCGAGCTGAGTCGATTGGTATATAAGACTTGACCCCTCCGGAGGCTCTATCAAATTTTCGTTTTTGGAGTGAACATATAGCCTTTCGGTACCCCTTGGTGTACGAGAAAGGCAAAAATGTTCGGAACCCAGAGATGGACATCCTGAAGATGGCAATCCTGAAAAGGATGCGCTAGAACCCTAAAAGGGACTCTCTAGACCATAAGAAGGATTCCTTCAGAATCTGGAGAAAGATTCACTTAGACTCCTGGAGGCTGTTTATAAACCACGTAGACTTTTTTGGGGGAGGGGAGTCTGGCCAAAGTCTACGATCCATACAAATTTTAAAAAAAATTGTAAGGACTGATTTTCCAAGAAACCTGAGATATACAAGTATACCTCGACCCTAGTGGACCCTAGATTATATGTAAATTTATGAATGGTAAAATTCTACAATGTACTCTAAAAAAAGAATATTTTTTAATCAAAGGAAAAATCGAATGTAAAAAATCGATTCGGCCGATTTTGTGGGGCTTCAACATCGATTCAAAAAGATTAATCGGAACAAAAACATCGATGTTGTGAACATGGATTCAAAATTGCCCAACGCTACAATAAACAACACCTGAGAGTACATAGTAGCATTAGGTTGTGCAAGCATGAATTTCATTCAAACACACAAGTTATTCATACAAACCCAATGACTTGGGCTCAGAAAAGCTCTAGGGAACCTTTAATAGTCCCATGCCTCACATATCGCTCACGTTTTTAACTCGTCTTAACTCCACTCGCTGCCTTCTTTTTCTTCTTTATGACTCGACGTTCGCATTGGAACTTGGCCTGCTTCTCTTCAATTTAGTGATCTTAGAACACTTCTACAGTTATTAATAAAAGGGTTTTCTTTGCCTGCCATTGAATGATTTGTATATTGTGTGGCAAGTACAATGATGCACTATGCCAAGGGAGTCGAGAAAATGTTCCCCACCGGAACGAGAATCAAACCCGCCGTCTTCGGATTAGCGATCCATAGCCTTAACCACTAGGCTAACTGGAGACCCCTCGCTGCCTATTTTCCGTAAACTAACCTTATCCCTAATCAAATACTCCAACTGTTTTGAACACACTCAAATTCTATTTAAGTTACGCTACCTAATTTAAGGTTTCGGTGTATGTTTGTTTTCCATATGTGTTTGATCCGCAGTTTATTTTTCTGTTATCACAGTTTCTCTGTATTCTGTGATCTGTCTGAGTTCCATCTGCGTTTTATCTGTGTTTTATGCGTATCCTGATTTTTATCTGTGTTCTGTCTGGCTATGTTCTGTATGTATCTATCTATCTAAGTTCTGCATTTTGTTTTTGTTTTCTCTATGTTGTATCTGTGTTCTGTGAACGTGTTTCTTTCTGTAGTTTATCTGCCTTTCTTGTATGTTCTGTCTATGTGCTTTTTAATTTCTGGCTGCTATCTGTCTGTGTTCTGTCTGTATTTTGGCTGATTCTGTGTTTGCTCTGATAAGTTCTGTCTATGTTATACCTGTGCTATGTTATTTTCCTTCGTTCTGAGTTTTTTTTATCTGATTTATGTTTTTAGTCTGTCAACGTGTTTTCCCTGTTCTGTATGCTGTCTGTGATACTTCAGTGTTCTTCTGAATTCTATCTGTATTATCTAAGCACTGTTCATGATTTCCCTGTATTCTATCGACGTTTCGTCGGGGTTCTGATTGTTTTCTGTCTGCGTTTTGTCTGTGTTCTGTTTTCATTTTGATTGTGTTTTTAATGCTAACTCGGTCTTTTTTCAGTCTTTGTTCTTTATCTGTCTATTTTCGGTTTGTATTTTGTCTGTCTTTAAGTGTGTTCTTTTCGTATTTGTCTGTTTCTTCTGTGTTTTATTTGTGCTCTTTCTGTGGTATGTTGGTGACCTGCAGCTTTCTATCTGAATTTTGTCTATGTTATTTGTTCTGTTTGTGATCTCTCTGTTCCTTGTATGTGTTTGAATCTTGTCTGTGATCTGTCTACCATGTATCTACGTGCTGTCCATATTCGATCTGTGTTTTGTTTGAATCTTCTTCCTGTGTTCTACATTATTCTGTGGGTTTTCTGTATGTGTTCTGTCCTCTTTGTAATTACTGTGATATGTCAGTGCTCTTCTGAGTTCTGTCTGTAGTTATTGTTCTATATGTCTTTTGTATGTATTCTGTCCGTGTTCTACCTCTGTTATGTATGTATCATGTGCACGTGTTTGGGTTCTTCCTCAAATATTGCTGTCTTCCACTGCGTCTTATCTGAATTCTGTATCTTGTTTTGTATGTGTTCTGTCCACTTTGTGCATGTGATTTTTTTGAGCTCAATCCGTGTTTTCTGTATGTCCAGCTATGTTTACCTGTGCTCTGTCTGTCACCTGAGTTCTGACTGTGTCTTATCTAACCCGACGATGTTTCCACTAGACAGAAATGTCTTGCCTTTTTCCGAACATATGTGTCATGAAAGAAATGTTTATTCGCCGTTTTTAAGGATATCAGCGGTGTTGAACATTTCTATAACGTTTTCTTTTCTGGCACCAAAATGGCAAGATTTCTAGTAGAGACTTGGGGTAAGTCCGGTCTGCGTTTTGTTTGTGTTCTATCTGTATTCTGTCTGCATTCCATCTGTGTCCTTTCCAAGTTCCGCCTGTGTTCCGTTTGTGTTCTTTATGCGTGTTGTCTATTTCTGTTGGTTACCTGTCTGACTTCTATCTGCGTTGTGTCTGGTTCTGTGGTTGTTCTGCTATGTTCTGTTTGAGTTCTGTAATTGTTTTGTCTGTGTTTTCTCTGCGCTCAGTCTGTTTTCTTTCTATATGTTGTCTGTTATCTGTGATTGTCATTCTTGTTATACTTTCTGTATTCCTAATAAAACCAATACGGAATTCTCTTTTGCCTTTGAATCATTTTGGTGTTGCTTATCCTTAATTACAGTAAGTGAAATGCCACACCCAGTCTCCAATGGTATCCTTCCTCACACAACACCCACTCCAATTTGTTGTGCCAACATACATCTTCACTTATCCTCGGCGGTAATTAAATTTCACTCTTGAAATAAGCGCGAAAAAGAGTAGGTACACATCTAAAAATATTACATTCCAGCTTGTTGCGTTGAGGCGCGCTGTTTGCCGTTGGAGGCGTTGGAGTATCCCTTCCAAATGCAAACACGGCAGGCAGCCTAGTGGCAGCCTCTTCAGTCGGCTGGCTTAGAAACACGACGATGCTCTTCGCGCACTCGAAAGGACGTGTCGGCTCGGCACGTGGCACGTCTCGAGGTGGCACCATCGCCGACCGGAAGGGAGTAGTCGCAGGATACGAAGTGTCGTCTCTGGAATTAATGTCAAAGTTGGTCTGGTACCACCGTGCCGCCGACGAACAAGAAGTCTATGGAATGGAACACATTCTCGAGGGGGCGTGAATGACGCGTACATTTTTGAAAAGGTTTGCGGTCGTCGTAATGTGTGGTGACATTTTAATGATTCAATTATCGGTGGCTTCTCTTGTGAACTTTTGTGAAAGTTTGAAAAATGTAGCTAAAAATGATACAACCTGTTGGAATAACTTCTCCTTTGGTATACGTTTCGTTTCCAATCGATATTTTATTGTTTCGTCATACTGATAGTTAAGCTGTTCTGGTTTTTGGTCTGTTCTTCACTTTCTTCTCAGAATTTCGTGAAAAATCAGTCAAGGTGCTTCCTAGGTTTCTTATGCCATCTCAGCAGTCTCAATCAACTGATGTGTCCTAGACGTTTTCGTCATTCATTCAACTGGTCCCAGAAAAAGGAAGGAAATCCTTTTTGCTGGCTATTGTGCCAAACGATTTTGTTCTGTTTCGTGCGATCAATCGTGATAGGTACGTGGGAAAAGGCAGATTGGACTGATTTTGAAAATTGACACAAAAACAGAAAGGGTGCCTACTGTTAGGGAATTGGTGGAACTAGTGGTGGAAGGAATATTTTCATTGGAATTCGTAGATGAATTTAATAAATGGCGAAGACGGTTAAGTTTCTTTGGTGCTTGATATTCAAGGAAGAAAGAAATTTGCTTTCATTGCGTTTTATGTGAGTCTGAGAAATCTTAAATCAACTTTCGAGTAATCTGATTTAAAATTCATCACAATTATGCCAGCAAACTAAACTATTAAAGAGTTCATAATCATTTTGAATTCAACTTTATCTCATCCAACAATTCTGACCATTTCGCATATAATCCACTCAAAACCCGGAAAAACTTCCGGGTCCAATCACCAAACGACGGCTCACATCCACGGAGCTTACCATTCACCGACAAAACTTTCATCCATTCGACCATTCCCGGTGAACTCAATTAGGGTCAGTTTGAATGGCAAAACTCAATTAGGCCCGTTTCAGCTTGTGTACCCAAACCGGTTCCGAATGTGGGGCCCTCCCTATGCCACCTGCATCCTCTGCTTCCAATTTCTCAAGTTTCCATTGATAAAACTCTCTCTCGACGTACTCGACGTACCTAACCTACCTTCCTACGAGATAACGAATGGTTTCTGAACATGATTTTCCCATCTAGCAGCCATCCGTCGTCGGTCGTCGTCGCTTGCTTGCCAGCTAGCTTTCCTGAAAATATATAGGTTTCACTTTGAAAGGCTCACTTTGTTGGAAAATTTTTCGGCTCTCATAACAGGAGTTTTCTTGTTGTTGTTGTTTTTTTTTTTGCTTATGGTAAAATTCAAAACTCTTTCCTCCGGGTGGACACAAACAAGCCCCACTGTTTGCTTTCCCGGTGCGGCACTGTGGCACAAAAGTTAGAATTAAGTTACAATTTATAGAGATATGTAGAGGTTCGACTGGGAAGTTGACTTATTTCTCGGGGATTTCGGCTTTCAGTCAAAGAAAAGCGTTGATTTTCTTATCTCATCGCCAACGTTTCGATCCAGATGTTGGGATCTTCTTCAGGGCTCGAAATTAATCAATTTTGTCTAATCCCGTGTACAATCAACCGTGAGATGTACACGGGATTAGACAAAATTGATTAATTTCGAGCCCTGAAGAAGATCCCAACATCTGGATCGAAACGTTGGCGATGAGATAAGAAAATCAACGCTTTTCTTTGACTGAAAGCCGAAATCCCCGAGAAATATAGAGATATGTCACTTATGAATCTATGACATTTGGTCGAAAGACATTTAGTCGAATGACGTTTGGTCGAATGACATTTGGTCGAAAGTACATTTGGTCGAACGGACATTTGGTCGAATGGACATTTGGTCGAAAGCCATTTTTTTGGAAAAAGAAGCATGACATTTAGTCGAATGGACGATTCGTCGAATGGACATTTGGTCGAAATGATAATATAATGATAATAACTGATGAAAAGAGATGTGGATTTCGGTATCATAATTTTTTATATGTTATTGAATAAGCAAGCCTCGTTGAATAAATGTACGACTCGTGCTGGAAAAAAATCATCATTTTGCAACTTGTTGCATAAATAACCATTTTGGCTCGCGTTCAGTTCATATGCAACACTGCGTCAAAGAATAGCCTTTGTTTAAGGACAAACGTCTTGAAATCCCACTTCAACAGTGCATCAGAACTTCAGACGCACAATTCTCAAGAAGCAAGCTTCAAACAACAGTGCATTGTATAATGCTGTTTTCGCTCACTTATAATAAGCTTGAAACAAGAAGATCAGGTGCACTGGTTTTGTTTACGAAGAGATGTGTACGCTCGAAGTCGCGAGTTTTGGATCCTAACCAATCTGTCCTTAAAAGAAGGAAAAATATCCGATGAAAAAGTCTGCAGCAATAACATCCAAATATCAAACGGAAGAACAGCTTGTATTCAAAAGGAGAAATGACTTCTGAAACATTCAGTAGTTGGTACACGAAAACGCAATGAAATAAATAAACGTGAAAAAATAGCCTATGTTTCAAAGAAGGAAAAATTCATGATAAAATGACAGCAAACATAGAACAAATACGAATTTTGAAAGAATAGCCTATGTTCAAAAGAAGGAAAAATCATAGATGAAAAAATCACAACCATAATGTCCACTCTTCACTCTCAGCACAAATAATACACTTGAAAGAACAGAGTATGTTGAAAAGAAGGAAAAATATTTGATGGAAAAACCAGTATGTTATACACAAAAACGCAATGAAATGGTGAAACTGGAAAGAAGAGCCGAAACCTACACTGCACTACAATGTTTGCTTTTTTATGTTTGATATAATTAAACACGATCAAATTGCTATACGACTTAGCGTCCATTCGACCAAACGTACTTTCAACCGAATAAGTTCAGTAACATATAAATTATTATACCGAAATCTATAAAATTATGTTCCATTCAAAGCTCTTCATCAGTTAGTGCCTTTCGACCAAATGTCCGTTCGACGAATTGTCCATTCGACTAAATGTCATATGCTTCTTCTTCCAAAAAATGGGTTTCGACCAAATGTCCATTCGACCAAATGTCCGTTCGACCAAATGTACTTTCGACCAAATGTCATTCGACCAAACGTCCTAAAGCCGTCACTTATCGCTATAACCGGGGTAAACTTTTAATTCGACAACTGGTCACCCTACACGACCATGCCCATTGAGTTCTGGCAACTCTATTTTTGTTTTTGTTTTGATTTCCGGATTTGTTATGGAACATAATTTCAACAGATATTGTGGTGGTGCGAATGAAAAGCTCGTTCTTTTTACGATTGTTACCATCCTCTGTTCATTCCTGTTGGTCTACAGGCGGTTTGGGTGTCGAATAGCAACAACTCAGAACTTCCGGAATTAACATCTGCTAGATGAGCTGCTGCAGGTGCGAGTATAAGCGCAATATCAAACTGTTTTGCATTTACAGTGTACATTAAGGTGGCCCACACTTATCCTTTGCTGTACTAACATACTTTTTGGCACATCATTTTTACCTTCAATTTGCTCTAACTTAGTCAAATCTTAATCGATTTCAATTCTATTGGCTCGGTTGGATCGGGATTTTTCCCTAGTTTTGACGGTCCAAGGATGGATTGGATTGGCCAAGTGGTTCCGGAGATATTCCGGATTCCGTTGGGGTAAAAAATTATCTTGGACCAGAGAACTCTAGAATTTGTCATCAGCTTGATGGTTTTCGCATTATTTCTAGGCTATTTATCCTACAAAAACTCGGTTTAATGTTTCGACAATATCCGGAAGCATTCATGAGCTCTCTGGGAACCACCTGGCCACGTTACAGATTCCACGCCCCCAGGGAAGTGGCCAATTACCGACCTGAGCCAAACCCTAACGTGCGACCTATCAAACTTCATGAATTTTCAGTGCCAGCTCGTTGGTGATCATTACAAAGATTCCCGAAGGAAATTCCAGAGGAATTCCCGAAGAAAATTCCAGAGGAATTCCCGAAGGAAATTCCAGAGGTATTCCCGAAGGAAATTCCAGAGGAATTCCCGAAGGAAATTCCAGAGGAATTCCCGAAGGAAATTCCAGAGGAATTCCCGAAGGAAATTCCAGAGGAATTCCCGAAGGAAATTCCAGAGGAATTCCCGAAGGAAATTCCAGAGGAATTCCCGAAGGAAATTCCAGAGGAATTCCCGAAGGAAATTCCAGAGGAATTCCCGAAGGAAATTCCAGAGGAATTCCCGAAGGAAATTCCAGAGGAATTCCCGAAGGAAATTCCAGAGGAATTCCCGAAGGAAATTCCAGAGGAATTCTCGAAGGAAATTCCAGAGGAATTCTCGAAGGAAATTCCAGAGGAATTCCCGAAGGAAATTCCATAGGAATTCCCGAAGGAAATTCCCGTAGGAAATTCCAAAAAAAATCCCGTAGTAAATTCCAAAGGAATTCCCGTAGGAAATTCCAAACGAATTCCCGTAAGAAATTCTAAAGAAATTCCCGTAGGAATTTCCTACGGGAATTCCTTTGGAATTTCCTCCGGGAATTCCTTTGGAATTTCCTCCGGGAATTCGTCTGGAATTTCCTTCCGGAATTCCTCTGGAATTTCCTTCGGGAATTCCTCTGGAATTTCCTTCGGGAATTCCTCTGGAATTTCCTTCGGGAATTCCTCTGGAATTTCCTTCGGGAATTCCTCTGGAATTTCCTTCGGGAATTCCTCTGGAATTTCCTTCGGGAATTCCTCTGGAATTTCCTTCGGGAATTCCTCTGGAATTTCCTTCGGGAATTCCTCTGGAATTTCCTTCGGGAATTCCTCTGGAATTTCCTTCGGGAATTCCTCTGGAATTTCCTTCGGGAATTCCTCTGGAATTTCCTTCGGGAATACCTCTGGAATTTCCTTCGGGAATTCCTCTGGAATTTCCTTCGGGAATTCCTCTGGAATTTCCTTCGGGAATTCCTCTGGAATTTCCTTCGGGAATTCCTCTGGAATTTCCTTCGGGAATTCCTCTGGAATTTCCTTCGGGAATTCCTCTGGAATTTCCTTCGGGAATTCCTCTGGAATTTCCTTCAAGAATTCCTCTGGAATTTCCTTCGGGAATTCCTCTGGAATTTCCTTCGGGAATTCCTCTGGAATTTCCTTCGGGAATTCCTCTGGAATTTCCTTCGGGAATTCCTCTGGAATTTCCTTCGGGAATTCCTCTGGAATTTCCTTCGGGAATTCCTCTGGAATTTCCTTCGGGAATTCCTCTGGAATTTCCTTCGGGAATTCCTCTGGAATTTCCTTCGGGAATTCCTCTGGAATTTCCTTCGGGAATTCCTCTGGAATTTCCTTCGGGAATTCCTCTGGAATTTCCTTCGGGAATTCCTCTGGAATTTCCTTCGGGAATTCCTCTGGAATTTCCTTCGGGAATTCCTCTGGAATTTCCTTCGGGAATTCCTCTGGAATTTCCTTCGGGAATTCCTCTGGAATTTCCTTCGGGAATTCCTCTGGAATTTCCTTCGGGAATTCCTCTGGAATTTCCTTCGGGAATTCCTCTGGAATTTCCTTCGGGAATTCCTCTGGAATTTCCTTCGGGAATTCCTCTGGAATTTCCTTCGGGAATTCCTCTGGAATTTCCTTCGGGAATTCCTCTGGAATTTCCTTCGGGAATTCCTCTGGAATTTCCTTCGGGAATTCCTCTGGAATTTCCTTCGGGAATTCCTCTGGAATTTCCATCGGGAATTCCTCTGGAATTTCCTTCGGGAATTCCTCTGGAATTTCCTTCGGGAATTCCTCTGGAATTTCCTTCGGGAATTCTTCTGGAATTTCCTTCGGGAACTCCTATGGAATTTCCTACGGGAATTTCTCTGGAGTTTTCTTCGGGAATTTATCTGGATATTTCTTCGTGAATTCTTCTTGAATTTCCTCTTAAAATTCCTTCGGGAATTCCTCTGGAGTTTTCTTCGGGAGTTCTTTTAAGAATTCCTTCATAAACTCTTCAGGGAGTTTCTTTGGGAGTTCTCCTAGATTTTATTTTCTTTTCTTTGAAAGTTCCTTCAGGAATTCTTCAGGATGTTTCTACGGATGTTCCTTCTTGTATTCCACTGAAAACCCTTTCAGGAATTGATCATGAAATTTCTTTAGGAATTCCTCAAGATTTTTCTGGAAGTTCCTTCAGGAATTTCACTGGAAGTCTCTTCAGGAATTCCTCTGGAAGTTCTTCAGTAATTCTTGAAGGAACTTCCAGAAGAATTACTAAAAGAACTTCCAGAGAATTTCCAGGAGCAGCATCCAAAGGAATTACTGAAGAGGCCTCCAGTGAAATTTTTGAAAGAAATTTCAGAGGATTTCGGGAACGAACCCCAGTGGAATTTCTGAAGGAACATCCAAAAGAATTCCTAAAGGAACTTCAGGAACATGGCCAAGTGATTTCACATAGAAAATTTGTACTTATAATAGTCACCGACAAGCTGGCGCTGAAAATTCTAGAAGTTTGTTAGGTCGCATACTAGGGTTTGTTTCATGTAGGTGAGTGGCCACTTTCCTGAAGGCATGGCCTCTCGTCCGGAACATGGTCAATTGTTTCCGGAAAGAAAAGCCATCCTTGTAACGATCACCAACGAGCTGGCACTGAAAATTCATGAAGTTTGGCTCAGGTCGGTTAGTAGCCACTTCCCTGGGGCATGGCCTCTAGTCGGATGCATGGCCAAATGGTTCCACCAAAAAAGGTCAACTTTGTAACGGTCACCAAAGAGCTGGCACTGAAAATTCAAGAACTTTGATAGGTCGCATGCAAGGGTTTGTTTCATGTCGGAAAGTGGCCACTTCCCCGGGGGCATGGCCTCTAGTTCGAAACATGGCCAAATTGTTCCAAAAAGAAAGGTCATCCTTGTAATGGTCACCAAAGAGCTGGCACTGAAAATTCATGAAGTTTGATAGGTCACACGTTAGGGTTTGGCTCAGGTCTGTAATTGGCCACTTCCCCGGGGGCGAGCCCTTCAGTCCGGAACATGGCCAAGTGGTTCCACAAAGAAGGGTCATCCTTGTAATTATCACCAACGAGCTGGCACTGAAAATTCATGAAGTTTGATAGGTTGCACGTTAGGGTTTGGCTCAGGTCGGTAATTGGCCACTTCCCTGGGGGCGTGGAATCTGTAACGTGGCCAGGTGGTTCCCAGAGAGCTCATGAATGCTTCCGGATATTGTCGAAACATTTTACCGAGTTTTTGTAGGATAAATAGCCTAGAAATAATGCGAAAACCATCAAGCTGATGACAAATTCTAGAGTTCTCTGGTCCAAGATAATTTTTTACCCCAACGGAATCCGGAATATCTCCGGAACCACTGGGCCAATCCAATCCATCCTTGGACCGTCAAAACTAGGGAAAAATCCCGATCCAACCGAGCCAAGATAATTAAAATCGGTTAAGATTTGACTAAGTTAGAGCAAATTGAAGGTAAAAATGATGTGCGAAAAAGTGTGTTAGTACAGCAAAGGTTATATGAAAAACAAAAATTTCGAAAAATGCCAAGTCTTACCTCCTGTTGTTTTGGACTTCCAGAAGCTACGTTCAAAATTTGAGCAAAATCGGTTGAGCCTAAGGGGGCGCTCAAAACGCTTGAAGTTTGTATGGGAAAACTTGGCCAAATGTATGCAGAAATTTTAAGTTTTCGAATTTTGCCGCTATGTGGCGCTGTAAGCGTTCAATAATCAAACCCTTTGGTATTATTGTAGGTGACTATAATAATTTCTGGGAGTCCTGGGAGTATTTATTGGCTTGGCAATCCTGGGAGTATTTATTGGCTTGGCAATCTTATACAAACATTGGGCCAAATACAATTTTCCAGCTTCAACGTTTTGGTCCTGGTTTGGAGCGGGAAAATTGTAGATCGCTAAATATTTATATAAGACTGCCGTGCCAATATAATCAATATGCCCAAGTAATGTTCAGTAGAAATTCCATCCGGGATTGCTTCACAAACTTCTTCCGGGTTTTCTTCTGGATTCTTCAAAGAATTCTGTCCAAGATTCCTCCAGGATGTCCTTCTGGGATTTGTCTAGGAATTCATTGAGCGATTCATTCGGGTAATCCTTCTGGAAATCCTTCTAAGACATTCTTGTGTGATTCCTCCAAGATCTTCTTCTGAGGTTTCACCAGTAACTCCTTTCAAGATTCTTACATGACTCCTTCCGAAACATTCTCCAGCATTGTTTGCAGATTCTGATGGAATTACTACAAAAGATCATTCTGGAATTCTCTCAGACGTGCTTTATCTTTGTAGGAGTTTTTTTATGGAATTCATTTTTTTTTAAGAATTAATTAGCAGGAATTCTTCCAGAAGTTTCTTCTGAATTTCCAGCAATAGTAATACTTAACGAACTTTTTCGGGAACCACAGAAGAAAATATATCTGTAGATGTTCGAAAAGGAGAAATTATAGAAGAAATTCATATAGGAATGTATTTAGAAACTTCTTGAGGAATTCCAGAACTCCTGGAGGATTTCCGGAACTCCTGGAAGGAGTCCTGTAAGGAATGTTTAAAGAAATTCTGGAACGAATTTCTTAAGCAATCTCACAAGCACACGGAGGAACCTCAGATGAATCCTTTTTGTGAACCTCAGAAGAATCTCATATAATTTTCATCACAAGAACATTTAATGATTATCTTAGCCAGAAACACACTGACACCCACCAAATATCTTGTCTCGATAAATATTGATTTGGATCCAATCAGATTTCTCTCAGAATTACACTATAATATTCCTATATTTTCCACTAAAAACCCTCACCTGAACCGCCAATCAATTTCCACCGAATTTTCCTCAATGACATATCAAAGTTCGTCCCATCACGAGGTTTTCAACGAACTTCTCCTATCGTAAATTGAACTACAATCGTATCGAACTTTATAGAATACAATACAATAACAAACAAATATCATACTTGAGGAACATGCTTGAGATCTTGTCAAGGGGAAGCTTTGGTTGATTTAGTTTTAGTAGAAAGAATTATCAAAATTTACTTTGAAGGATCTAGTGTACTTCTAATGCAATGACAAATTAACTGTATGTTTTATTTTTGTTTTGGGGATCTACTTGGTAGATTGAACGGTTGAACTTTTTGGAGGACATAAAGTATCTGTAGTATGCTGATGCCGTAGCAAAAGTTAGTATTTTGACTTAGAGGATGTACTTGGATATTAGACCTGTTCACTTTGAAACTTTTTTTCTCCGATTCTCCGTGACACATCAAATTATCAATCCACATGCAAAAACAAGTCTTCAGTCCAAAATTGAGCCAAATTGATAAAGATTTAAAGGTGTATCAAATCGATTTTGTGTTTTTTTAACCGTTTTCACAGAAATTTACACAGAAATTCACAAAATTGCTCTGGAAGGGTGCCGAAAATACCGTTAGAATATAGTAAGTACAATACTCTACAACTTTACCGAAGACACTACGGTGTTTAAATTGCTTATTTCGAAGTTATTCAATAATTTTAGTTGAGAAATCATGAAAAAACACGATATTTTTACGATTTTACATATAAAAGTCATGCAATTTTACATTATTTTAAGTGACTAAATTAATTAGCTTTTTCTCCTTTGTGTAACGAACATTTCGTCCATACATTGTTTTTGTGTAGGAATTCGTTTTCAATGACTAATTATCAAAAGTATGTCACGTTGATACTAAAAATCGCGTAGAGTTGCCAGCACGAATTAAAACAAAGTTACCCATGATTAAGACGTCATGCCATCGTATTCTAATGTCTTTTGATTCAAGTATTAGAAATGGCGCAGATGATAAGGCTCGAGCCTGCGGATCAGAAGGTCCCAGGTTCAAGCTCAAATACATAATAAACTTTTTTTTCTTTCTTTGTAGCAGTTAGGATGATGAATCTGCCATGAGCCATGGCCCATGACTTACACGCAATCTCCCAAATAATGATGATCGGGACCTGCCAATTAAGCCCATGTCAGGACTAGCTAGATATTTAGTTTACTTGTTGACAAGAAATCGTGTCGACGAGATCAGCTGGACGAAATATTGGACATCTGTTTGATACCGATTAATTTAGCTAAAACAATTCAATACGATGATGGAACTGCTTCTCGATGCAAAATTTATCATACAACTGTGGAGATTACTTCCATCTATCTAGCCACAAGCAACACAACTACACGATAAAGGGAAACTTCATTCTTACTATGCACTCTACGGTTTCGAAACAAGGCTATGGTGCCAAATTGCAATGAGATGCAGTGCGTAGTCTCATTAACTTATAGCTGGATCGAGACGCAAAAAATCCTATTCCAGGGTTCGAACCTTGAATCTTCGAATCGGCAGTCTCATGCTCAACCATCTACACCAAATTGAAACTGATGCATATGCGACAGAGAAATGTAACGACGTTTTAATCATGGGTAACTTTGTTCAATTTTGTGCTGGCAACTCTATGCGATTTTTAGTATCAACGTGACATACTTTTGATAATTAGTCAATGAAAACGAATTCCTACACTAAAATGATGTATGGAGGAAATGTTCGTAGCACATAGGAGCATTAGCTCATTAATTTAGTCACTTAAAACAATGTAAATTTACATGACTTTTACATGAAAACCCGTAAAAATATTATATTTTTTCGCGATTTTTTAACGAAAATTGTTGAATAACTTTGAAATAAGCAATTTAAACACCGTAGTGTCTTTGGCAAAGTTGTAGAGTATTGTTCCAACTATATTTTAACGGTGTTTTTGTTACCTTTTCGGTGCAATTTTTTGGATATTGGAGTACATTTTCGTGAAAATGCTCGAAAAAACACAAAATCGATTTGATACACCTCTAAACCTTTACCAATTTGGCTCATTTTTGGACTGAATTTTGCATGTGGATTGATAATTTGATGTGACACGGGTAAGTCAAAAAAAGTGAACAGGTCTATTGGATATGTTTTGGTAGGACAGAACATTTTTCAAGCGTTTGTAGATTTGGTAGATCATCCTCAGCAGAACACAAGTCACAAAGGAGTGTCAACAGCGCAGGTTTTTGGTTGTACAGGAGATATATCCATGTTATTCTAACTCAAAGATAGAATAACCTGAAAATGACTCGTGTTCAACCAAAAACCTGCGCTGTCGACACTTCTTTGTGACTTGTGTGATGCTTGGGATGTAATATAATTTTTTGACAACTTGAAGTGACCTCAATATCTGAATACTTTTGAAGCAGTAAAAAATAGTTCAGTTGATTCAATGAGTCTTACTAGCTATGTACTTTGTAACATTTGACTAATGTTTCAGCCTAAGATTTCTTAATTTCAGTGTTAGATTTGCTATAAGAAAACTATGATTGAATTTAAATGTAAATTTCACGCGGGTACCTAATTTGAATTATATGATATTTGATAACAAACCTTTATGGAAGTCCACAATGTACCATTTACCCTAAATTCTATAAATGTTTAATGTAGTACTAGAGTGAAAATTGTCGATAGGGCATTTCGAAGTCAGTTACTCACAAATATAGGCTCTGCTGCTCGAAACACACTCATCATCCAACTGCTCGACGACATGGGAGTATTTGCATGACCAAAACTTCGACCATACCATTATACCATCCACGGAATGATATAAGCAGAATAAGTATAATCGGATGATTATCAGCTGATGCATCCAACACTGCTACCTATAAGATATCGAGTCGTATTTTCTCCTATGTTATTCGCAATGGGGATTTTTACGGGTGGCTTATTGAGCCTACGCCAACACTCCTGTCTCGCCGGAGGGCCATCGTGCCAGTTCTGTTTAACGTCCCAATCAACACTGGGACGACCACGCTGATGGGGCTACCACCTTGGATCTAGTTGGGCGTGGTGCAGCGTTTCTTACTCAGCCGCTGGATGCCAGAACAGACGCTGTTTGAGCCGCACCTCCTTGGTAAACAGACGCTCGGGACGTACCTCCTCAATCTAGCTGGAGTCAGAAGGACAACAGTGCCCAGGCTGCACTACCAGCTAAGCACACAACTCTTAGCTGGCGGTCTTTGTCATCGCTTGACCCGTGGAAGCATGAGGTAGGAACTTGTGAGGACCAGAGCTATATTGGACGCTCTCCTTATTGACTCACCGTTTCGTGCCGCCGTCTATCACCGATTGCAAGAGAGTTCGTGGGGCAATTCATGGGTGAACGCGCTACAACGGACCAGATGTTCGCCATCTGCCAGGTGTTGCAGAAATGCCGCGAATACAACGTGCCCACACATCACTTGTTCATCGATTTCAAATCGGCGTATGATACAATCGATCGAGAACAGCTATGGCAGATTGTGCACGAATACGGATTCCCGGATAAACTGATACGATTGATCAAGACGGTGATGAAATCGGTGACTGCCGAAAACGACACCAGCAGAGAAATTCAGAGGCGCATTGTGGCAGGAAATCGTTCTTACTTTGGACTCCGCAGAACTCTACGATCGAATAAAGTTCGCCGTAACACGAAGTTAACCATCTACAAAACGCTGATTAGACCGGTCGTCCTCTATGGGCACGAAACATGGACCCTACGTGCAGAGAACCAACGCGCCCTTGAAGTTTTCGAACGGAAGGTGTTGCGTACCATCTACGGCGGAGTGCAGATGGAAGACGGGATTTGGAGTAGGCGAATGAACCACGAGCTGCATCAGCTGCTGAGAGAACCAACCATCGTCCATACCGTGAAAATCGGAAGGCTACGGTGGGCGGGTCACGTCATCAGGATGTCGGATAGCAACCCGACTAAAATGGTTCTCGAGAGCCATCCGACCGGTACAAGAAGACGTGGAGCGCAGCGAGCTAGGTGGGTCGACCAAGTGGAGGACGATCTGCGGACCATACGCAGAGTGCGAAACTGGAGACAAACAGCCATGGACCGAGTGGAACGGAGGCGGCTACTATGTACAGCAGAGGCCACTCCGGCCTTAGCCTGATCGATAAGGTAAGTAACCTATAAGATATATAAGCATGCCAAGCCCCAGCATCGAGTCTCTTTATCCTAGGAACTTCCTAGCAGGAAGCTAAGTATATCGGTGAGTGAAGTCCAACTAGTGATTTTTACCCACGAATCTAAACCGAAAGTTCTAGTTCTGGCAGATGTGATTGATATTACGTGGAAGATTAAAGACATTTTTCGGAGTATATTCTCCTCAAACTTAGCACGTCCAAACATTAAAAGTGAGAGTCAGTGCTTTTAGTGGCCACTTTGCGGCAATTCTGATCCTCCTAATCGCCAACGCTGAGGCCAGTGTGTGATCGAAGAGGTCGTCTTCCGATTCTACGTTACAAGTCGACATAACAGAAGAACTTCATCCGAAAGCTCAGTGAACCGCGTAGATAAGGTGTCGCACGACGAACTAAGTGTTATTCCTCTCGAATAGGCCGATAGTGAAGTGTTTCCGCTTCCAGAGGTACTGAACGGTCTTCCGCTACCATACGACCAAGCCGTACGTTACCACACGGCGTAGCACCCTGATATGTGGCCCTGAAAGAGTGAAGCGATCCGGAGTAGCAGCTTTCCAGTGACCAGCAGTGAATCGATCCTGTATCACGTGGAGGACCATACGACGAGGACATCGGTGTTGAAGCAAAGTGAATGAATCTAGAACTCTTTTTTTTATAAACTGAGTGAGCAATAGAAATAGTTCCAATAAATTTCTTGGTATGGTGTTTCCATTAGAATTTTGCTTTTTGGTTCTATGCGAACGCCGAAAGAAAGTTGTTTCAGGTTGAATACTTTACAGGTCTGTTACAGGTGAGTACTGTTATTCGAAATAACTCTGCCCCCCACTAGGGTTCGAGAATTGCATTAAATACGATAATGTGCGCAGCCCAAATTTAGTGTGACATTGTCATTTATTGCTCATTATTGGAGAGCCTAACTGTCCCTACTCATCTCTCTTATTATAGATCAATTTTTTACTTAATCTAATGAGTATCGCTCACCGACCGTGGGATTGAGCTTCGACCACGGATCCTCATGCCTGGCTGCTCGCCCTCGTGTTGCGTTCGGCCACCGTTTCAATGGTGCCTTGTGAACGCAAATTCGTTGGCCAATCGACCTCAGCCTCGCCGACAACTGATCCGTCTGCCTGCCGTGCTGCGGATCCCCAAGAGGCTCTTCTGGTGCTCACTCTTACCGGTTGGTTCCACCAGCACGTAAGTCGAAACTCGATGCTCGATCGACGTCCACGGGTCAATTTTCGTGCCCGACTGTCGGTTGCTCCGCCGCAAATTGTGGGATGTGCAACAAAGCCCCTGTGGCGGGGCTCGTTGGTTTGGCGAAGGAAAGGCTTCTACAGCTGATGGTCCTTTTCGGGCTTGGCGATTCTGTTTCTCTATCGGGAGATGCGTACGAAAGAGTCGAAACGATTGCTGCCTCAGTATGGAGAAACGAATCCTGGTTGTTGGCGTGCGGTTCGTGCGGCCTGGCACAGTCGGTCGTAGTATCCTGACCGTCTACGTGTCACCCCTTTGTGCTCGGGTGTGCTCCCGCAGAATTCGTGCGTGCCGGCTTGGTGTTATTATTTGAAACTTCGGAACCGACGGATTGTGCACTTCTCGTTTTGTGCTGTTCTGCACGCACTTGTACGAAAAGCTGCTCCGAACGTTCACTTCGGCAACTGGCACACAATGAACGTTGTGGCCTTTTGTGAGCAGCTAGGCGGAAGTTAGCCTGACATGGCAGCGCTGGACAGTGACAGTTTGTGTTGTCGGCATAGTAGGCGCTCGGGACGAGGGGTATTTTGGCTTTTAAGGTGATAACATACTGCTCGCTTCGCTTAAACTAATTTACATTGGTTTTTATTATCCGCGTACAGTAGGGTGGCCCACACTTATATGAAAAACAAAAAATTCGAAAAATACCAAGTCTTACCTCCTAAATCAGTTGTTTTGGACTCCCAGAATCTACGTTCAAAATTTGAGCAAAATCGGTTGAGCCTAAGGGGGCGCTCAAAACGCTTGAAGTTTGTATGGGAAAACTTGGCCAAATGTATGCATAAATTTTAGGTTTTCGAATTTCGCCGCTAGGTGGCGCTGTAAGCGTTCCTCTAATTTCATTTCATTTATTTCATGTAATTCATGGCTATATCCTAAGTACATACATCTGCATTCAATAATCAAACCCTTTGGTATTATTGTAGGTGACTATATGTCAGAGAACTTTGTCGAAGACCGCGAAGTGATCCGACGGCTTTGAAAAAAGTTATACCCTAGGCAAAGTGAGGCAAAGTATTGAGATTTCATTAGGCAGCCTATTTATTGCACCCATAAACAAATAGAAATAATTGAAAACGTTCCATACTTTATGGAAAATGTACCGGTAAAACATAAAATTTTCGCATCAAAAGTGAAATTTTGCACCAATAAATAATACTGAAATGCTCCATAATAAAATACAAATAGAAACTCATACTCCATAGAAAAATGCAAATGACCCATAAAAAATTAAAATTGTACCCATAGAAAATTGAATATTGCTCCATAGAAAAATCAAATTGCACCATAAAAAATTGAAATTGCACCATAGAAAATAGCTAAATTCTCCATAAGTATTATCAAACTACACCATAGAAAATATGAAGTGCTCCATGAAAAATCGAAAATCCTCCATAGATAGTATATTCTCATAAATTAATTCGTCAGGGCTGAATTGCTTTTCATTGCACTGCTTTAGTGGTTCAAATGTTTAAAGTTATGAAGAATTTTCATTTTTTTTATGGAGCATATTGTATTTTATGTAGTGCAGTTTGATAATACTTATGGAGCATTTGTCTATTTTCTATGGTGCAATTTCATTTTTTTATGGTGCAATTTAATTTTTATATGGAGCAATATTCTTTTTTTTATGGGTACAATTTTAATTTTTTATGGAGCGATTGCATTTTTCAATGGAGCATTAGTATTTTATTATGGAGCATTTCAGTATTATTCATTGGTGCAAAATTTCAATTTTAATGAGAAAATTTTATGTTTTATCGGTACATTTTTTATAAAGTATGGAACGTTTTCAATTATTTATGGGTAACATGGCACATTTTCATGGAACATATGTTCATTCTTTATGGAGAGCTTTTTGATTTTCTATGGAGCATTTGCAATTTGTTATGGTTGCAATAACCTTTTGCCATTTCATTATTGATATTATTCCTTTACATGTATTGGAAAAATATCAATAAAGTTTATCATCACTTTTCCTAGGGTATAACTTTTTTCACAGACGTTAAATCACTTTGCGGTCTTCGACAAAGTTGTTTGGCATATAGTCACCTACAATAATATCAAAGGATTTGATTATTGAACGCTTACAGCGCCACCTAGCGGCAAAATTCGAAAACTTAAAATTTCTGCATACATTTGGCCAAGTCTTCCCATACAAACTTCAAGCGTTTTGAGCGCCTCCTTAGGCTCAACCGATTTTGGGCGTCATCGGTAGTTACAACTGCTAGAAGGAACGATGAGAATTGATGTATTCATTTAAACCTCCCAGTATTGCAACTCCATGACAGTTTGGATAGCCTAGAACGTCCTGAAAAAAAACGACCATATTATATCAGTGTATCCTTAAGTATTATGATGTATACCATTGCAATAATATAAATCAGTTCTATTAATTAATATACTAGTATGCCCTAGATGCGAGATATGTGGCGGGTCGTCAAAATACCTTCAGAGAGTTCAAAAAATATTTTACCATAGTTTTTGAAAGAGTTTTGAGTTTTGGTTTAATGACCCATTCGGCCTTATTAATACTTCTAACTAATGACCGCTCCTGGGCATTTGTGATGGGGACAAGGAGGCTTCCAGAAAGTTCCCGAAAAGTCCAAAAAAGGGGCTCCAGGAGGCTTCAGGAGCGTTTCAGGGGATTGTTTTAAGTGTTTTCAGGAGCCTTTTAAGGACTTTTCGACAGTTTTTTTGGAGAGCCATTACAGTTGCGGGGTAATGACGGTAACTATGGCATCGGCGGTCAAGAGACGTTCACAGGGAAGAGCAACGAAAGGCTGCGTTTCAAGGGGTACCAGGAGATTTGAGTAGGGCATCAAGGAGGTACCAAAGGGTTTTGGGGGTACTATGAGACCTCTGAGGGCGTATTTCAGGCGGTCCCACCAGGTTTCAAAGGGGTATTTAAAGGTCTCAAGGGCATTCCACAGCGTTTTTAGAGTCCATAAAGAGAGTTCGATGGGGTTCAAGGGCGTTTCAGGGAGATTTAGTGGATGCCAGGAGATCTCAGAAGTGTTTAAGGAGGCTTCCAGGTGGCCTCATGAACGGTTCTCAGAGGGTTCCAGGAAAGTTCCAGAGAATCTCAGAGGTGATTAAAGGGGTTTTAGGGGGTACCAGGAGATCTCATGGGCATTGAAAGGGACTCACGAAGCAGATACCGGGAGGTCTCAGGTGCGTTTAACCTTCCTTTGGCATCGTGTATAGTTTGGGTCAAAAATGATCCTTATGCCAAAGGAGGGTTAAGGGGATCTCAGGGTCATCTCAGGGGTTTCAGAAGATTTTCAGAGGCCTTCAAGAGACCCCCTTGAAGGCCTCTGAAAATCTTCTGGTGAGATGTCAAGGACACTTCATGCGGTCTCAGGGTGCCGCACGAACGTTTCAAAGGGTATTAGAAACGTTTCAGGGTGTCTCATTGATGTTTATGGTGGATTCAGGGGGTATCAGGAGATCGCAGGGGCGTTTCAGAACAAGTATTCATGCCTTACCAGTAGTATAAGAATAAAGTCTCCTGATTATATTTTGAATAGAGTCACCATACTTAAAAATTTCTGGCACACAGTGCCACGGTGGGTAAAAACAGGAGGCGGAAGGGTACGCTCGATCCGTGTGCTCTACAACACAATGAATGTTATTCCGGGCGGCCCACAACTGCTGTGTGTATCATATCGCTACTGTTGGCTGGTCCGGATCTCATCCCCTTCCCATGCTTACTTTTGGTTTGAGTGTTTGCTCGGGATGAAAAGCCGTCATCAAGCTGTCTACGCCAGATGGGACCACGACGGTCGGCAGCGGTGGTGGAGATCGGCCAAACAGCGGACGAAACAGCAAGAAGCAACTGCGCGCTGGCAGGAAACTTCATCACCAGGGGATTTTTGAAGAAAAAAAAGTAGCTTTACCAACTTGCTTCCTCCGTTTCCGGGTGGTTTTTGCATTAATGATATGGATACGCCATTAGCCGGGATGAACATATCTGAAACCTGAAGTCTATTTTTAGAGGCGATCAAAATTTATGATGAACTCTTTTTGTTAAAAGATCAATCGTTATCAAAATATTGTTCAACAGGTTCTAGTATTCCCTAATGTATCAAACGATTAGTTTTTTTTTAAGATAAAACAAAGAAAAACCGGATTATGCTTTCTATTTCAACTAAAAAACACAAACGTTTCCAACTACCATGCTCGAATTTGGTTTTCCCCCATCAAATCACGTCCTCCAAAGAAATACAACAAAAATTGCACATCCAGAAGCGTGGTCCGAATCCTAAATCACTTTTAATGGAAATTCAATAAACTTCGCCTCCGAGCACACTCAACTCGTTCGAGCCGCCAGGAAGAGGCATCTTCCTGGCACGTTGTAACTCACCACAGACTCAGCGCGACATGCATGGATTATGAAATCGGCGAACTTCTGGTGGGATGTGGGAATATTATCTACGAAGCTTATTGGCAACGAGACGAAATTTCGTGACTCAAGTGTAGCTGGTGCTGGTCGGCGGACGTCGAACTACAGCTGACTGCCATGGGCATGATGTTGTACATTTAGTGGACTTGTTCGGTAGGAAGCGGCTACGGTGAGAGAAGATCACGAGACAAAAGATGTATGTGAGTCGTAGGAGAAATATTTTGTATCGATTGAGATAAAGATAAAACTTTTAAACATGCAATGCTTGAGAATACAGAATCATTTGCCAATTGTGTAGATTTTGGGGCCTCTTTAGTAAAAGTCCAAGTCCAAGTCCATATTAAAAGAATTGAAAGTTGGGTGATGCATAATACATACTCCATGGAGCCCTTCACAGTAACTCCTACCATTATCCTTCCGTGGCACCGGCTAAGCTGCGAGGGAACATCGGACAACCAATCTCGGTGGGAACTTTGGTCGTGAGTTGACAGGGGAAGAAGGCAGCAAAAAAAGGAAATTTCTTCATGAATTCTAGCAGAAATACCCCTAGGACTTTCTTTACGGTTGTTTTAATAAATCTTCCAAGGAATCATTTAGATTTTTTTAGAACCATTTAGAAACATCTCCGTAGATTTCTTCAGAGTTTGAACCTCTACTAGTGATTTTTTCAAAAAGAATTCTTTTATAACAATCTCCAGAAATTTCTTCACAGGTTTCAGGAAATCTTCCAAAAATTCCTTTACACATTCCTCCAGGAAGTCTCGAAATTCAAAAATTTCCCCAAGGATTCTTTTAGAAATTTCAGCAGTGATTTTTTTAAAGATTCAGGGGATCAGGGGATTAATTGAGAAAAATCCCTTTCAAGGATTAACTTTCAAGGCAAGTTTCAGAATTCTTCCAGGAATCCCCTCGGCAATTTATTCTAGGAATCCTCGAGACATTCTCCATGATTTTTTTCTGGGTTTCTTAAAAAATCTTTCAATTATTTATTCGAAAATTTCTTTTAGGGAGTGCTTTAAAAATATTTTCAAAGATTCCTGCAAAAATTCTAAAAACTTGACAAAGATTGTTTCTGAAAATCCAGTATTCTTCTTCAGAAATTCCTTCATGATTTTTTTGAGATCACAAGATATTACTCAAGATTTTCATTTACATATTTATTCAAAAAATCTTTGGGATTCCTAAAGAAACTTCTCCAAAAAATCTTCCAAGGGGTTTTTAGTAACTCTTACTTACATTCCTTCAGAAACTCCTATGGGGTGGAGCGGACCTGTTGTAATGGTTAGAACACTTGACTATCACGCCGAGGACCTGGGATCGAATCCAACTCCCGACAAACTCACAAAAATGTGATGTTTTCCTTCTGAAGAGAAGTTAAAAAAACCTCCTGTGGGAATTTTTCCGGAAATTCATTCGTGGATTCTCTCTAGAAATGCTTCCAGAAATACCATTACAAATCATTCCAAAAAATCTTCCAAAGATTCATTTGTATTTTTTTTTTCGCGAAGTGCTTCTATATTTCCTAAAAAATGTCCCTCAAAAAATCCACTTGGGAAGAAATTTTGATTCTTCTAGAGACTTTGAGGATGATTTCCAAGAATTCCATAATGAAAACTTAAGAAGATTCCTGAAAAATTTCCATCGGGTTCTTTTCCAGAAAATCTTCTAGAGATTACTCCAGAAATTGGTTCAGGAAGTTTCAAATAAATATGGAATGCATCTTTTTTTCCGGAGATTTCTGCAGAAATTCTTTTCGAGATTAATTCAGAATTTTCTCGAGACATTCATTTACAAAATAAATCACCCATGAGTTGATTCAGAAATTATACTGCCGTTTTAAGCATAGTTGTCCTATGTTATATGGAATTCCCATATAACATGGGAAAATTGGGTTTAGAATGGCAGTATACCAGTCATTTGTTAATAAATTAATCCAAAGCATTGTCCAGGAATTTTTCTATTGAACATTCAGAAATTTCTTCAAGGATTTCTTTAGAAATCTTCCATAATAATCTCTGTAATTCTTTCCAGAATTCCCGTATACAATTCTCCAAGGACTCTTTCATAAATACCGTCGGCAGTTATTTCAAAATATTTTCCAGGTATACTTTAACCATTTCACCAACGCTTTCCTCCAGAATCGCTTCAAAAGATTTCTTTTTTAAAACTTCGATAGATTCCTTTAAAAATACTCCAAAGCCCATCAAGAAATTATTCCAGAGATTAATCAACAAAATCCCGTCTAGGCATTTCGCAAGCTTCAGAGTGTGGGTTCGAATCCCACTTCAGTCGATGAAATTTTTTCGTTATACGGAAAATTCTCGACTGGACCACTGGATGTTTCATGTGTTGTTTATTGTCCCGTGTTTGTGATCGTTCAGAATGTGCAGCCTATGGTTAAAGACGGTGTAGTGTTAAAAAAAAAAAGACAATTACACCGTCTTCGACCTTGCGGCCTCTACAGAATGAACAATACTATCATTTGACAACGGACAACACATACAACCAGCGATGCCAGATGAATTTCTGTATCGCACGTTCAAAAATCTGTATCCCATACAAAATTTGGGTGGAAAATCTGTATCCTATACAAATGAAAAATCTGTATTCCATATAAACGCAATCTGTATAGAGGTTCAAAAATCTGTATAATACAGATAAATCTGTATATATGGCATCCCTGCATACAACACCCAGACGCCCAGTGGAGAACTTTCCGTTTGACGAAAAGTTTTCCCCGACTGGAGCGGGAATCGAACCCACACTCCGAGGCTTACGAGACACCTAAACGACTGACGCCGCTAACCGCTCGGCCACGAAGCCTATGAAAATTGTTTTAGAAAATTCTTCCAGTGTTTTTTAGAAAATTTTCCAAGGACTCCTTAAATGCATAAGGCAGCATCCATTTATTACGTAACGCTAAAATCGTCCATTTTTTGACCCCCCTCCCCCCTCTGTAACGCTTTTTTGTATGAAAACCCTAAAATTTTTGTATGAATCGTAACGCTCGGCCGTACTCCCCCCTCCCCCTAGAGCGTTACGTAATTTGTGGACGGTGTCTAATTCCAATATAATGTAAATATAAGTGAGCTAGTTCTTAAGATAAAATATAACAACACGGTCTACATATGTGATGACGACAAAAAATATATAAATAAATAAACTTCTAGGGATTCCTTGAGAAAATCATGCATTGATTGCTTCTTAAATTTCTCCCTTGATTTCTTCATGAACTTCTTTACAGATCTCTCCGATGTATCCTTCACAAATTCCTTCAGATTTTTTTTTCCCAAGAAATCCTCTTTAAAAAAAAACATTACATGAAGTTCCTAACAAAGTTCCAACATCGACTCTCTCAGAAATCCTTCCAAAGATTCTTTTGAAAATATTTCGCGCAGTTTTCTGAGAAATGTCTCCAACGATTTCGTCCAAAAATCAGAAATTCGAAATTTCTCCCCTAAAGTCTATTTCAGATATTCTTCAAAGGATTCATTAACAAAATCCCTCAGGGGTCCATTAACACTCCATTAGTTAAACTGTGGAATGCTGTACAGCACGTTGAAAAGCGATTAAGGTTTTTTGAGAAAACCTGAGTTTCTCCTAAAGTAGCTTTATAGATGCCACTAGAAAATCATCCAGAAAATCCTCAAAGAAATTCCGTTTGAAATCTCTCATGTAGTTTTCTTGGAATATTAACAGAGGTTTTTTTCATATTTTCCTCCAGAAGCTCCTCTAGAAGTTCCTTCAGAAAATTATCTAGAGATTTTTCCAAAAATTTCCCATTATTTTTTTTAAAGATAATTTGAGAAATTCCACCTCGAGTTTCCCAACGAGTTTTTTGGTATTCCTCAATGAATTTCTTTAGAAAATCCTCCTTTAATTTCATCGCGAATTTCCTTGGAGAACTTCAGATTCCAAGAATTCTTTCAAAAACTCCTCCCTTGATTTCTACACGAATTCGATTGAAGATTTTTTCAGAAAATGTTTCTGGAATCGTTTTAGAAGTTCATTCGAACATATTTTAGAAATGAAAAGGGGTTTTGTTCCTAAATTTTTCCAGGGTCTCTTTCAGCATTCCAAAGATTGCCTCAGAAATTTCAGCATGGAATTCTTCAGAAATTCTTCCATGGTTCTTCCAAGTATGTCTTTGGAGATTCCTATAAAAAATCTTTTTTTCTTGAAATTTCCACAGTGATTTTTTAAAGATTTCATCCAGGACTTTGGTTTTCAAAAATTTCAACAGAACTTCCTCCCATATCTTGCGAGAAATTTCTTAAGAAATTTCTCTTGGAGTTTTATCTTGGAATCCTTTCCAGAACTCTTCCACAAGTTTTTCAATTTTTTTTGAGAGATATCTCAGGGTATTCCTTTAGGTATTCTTGCAAGATTTATTCCACGAATTCTTTCATATATTACTTCAGAAATTCATTCTGGGATTTTAATCAAAGAACGCTTCCAGATTTTTTAAAGAATTTCTTCAAGGAATATCTACAGGCAGCTTTTTAACCTTTCTCATGGATTTCTTCAGAAAATCCTTAAGGAAGTTCCTTAAAATTTAATAAAATCCTCCAGAATTTATTTTCAGACTTTTCTGGAAGAACTTTTGAAAAAAATCTCTAGAGTCACTTTTGATGAAATTCTTGTTGGAACATGGAAACATTTTTGAGGAATGCTTAGCGGCAATTTTGGAAGGTACCAATCAGTAGAGTACCTGGATTTTGTATGATTTTCTGCAAGATTCTTGTATGAATTTCTGCAGGAATCTTTAGAGAAATTTTTGCCAAATTTTCTGGATGAATCTCTGAAGTTATTTCCTGATACATTCATTCTGATATTTTCAGTGGAATGATTGGAGAAAATTCCGACGGATGAACTGGAGAAGTTCATGAAAAAAAATACCTGTTTGAATTCCATAAGTAACCACTGGAAAATTTTCTGAAAAAAAAAATGCTAGCTGAGAGACTTTACTATTACTTTAGAGCTTTTAGTAGAACTTGTTACTTCAGACTCTAGTTTAATTTAAAAACACTTCACTAATACTTTACTTTTGCAAAAGAAAAATAAAAAATGAATAACTCTTTTAAAGAAAAACTAGAAAGGACGAGCAAATTCCTTTTAATTCTACTACTGTGCTTATCTTCGGACAGATAGGCCTATTTCGTCTGTGACTTACAGACTTCTTCAGTGTCAAGTGCTCGACTGAAGAAAACCTCGCATTCGTTGTGGTATTTATACTAGGAGTGTATGTGTAGGTACGTGTGTGGGTAAAAGTGTAGGTATAAAAATGTAGGTACAAAATTGTAGGTACATATTTGTAAAAAAGGGGGTGTATCTGCCTGTTAGAAAACAGGGTGTCAATAAGATACCTAAAGCTAGGAAAATTCCTACCGATTTGGTAGGTAGTCAATTGGTGTTTGTTGTGTTATTTTTTCCTGCCGATTTGGTAGGTAGTCAATTTGTGTTTTGTGTATTGTGTAATGTTTTGTGTGTGTTAGGTAAAAATTTTTTTTTTTTTTTTAAACAGCCACGTGTACCCATTGCCCTGATCCTTGTTAAGTAGTTTTTTATTGTTTTGTTTGTAAATTTCTAAACTTTCTGCAACATCAAGTTTCCATGGGTTTGTAATGTGTCGTAAGAGTTTAATATTTGAAGTATTCATAAAATGTCCTTCATTGAAAATATGTTCAGCAACTTTAGATTTAAAATGATGAATGAGTCCCTTGTCTGTGTCTTTGTGTGCTTTTGATACTTCCGTTATGTGTTCTTTGAATCGTGTGTTGAGTGTGCGTTTTGTTTGTCCTATGTATATTTTGTCACAGTGATTACATGTTACTTTGTAAACACCAGATTTTGTTAAGTTGTCCAACGGGTCTTTCGTAGATCCTAAGAGAGTTTGAAGTTGGTTAGCTTTGCTTGTGAAAACTAATTCAAAACCAAACTTTCTGAGAATTGGTCGGAGTTTTTTGGTGTCATTGTTGTAGTTCACAGTTATCCGTTTAAGTGTAGGTTCTGTCCGTGTCAGTGTAGTCAAAGAACGTCTGTATTGTTGTTGTGTCTTTTTGTTGATGATCTGTTGTATTGTTTGTTTTGTGTAACCGTTCAACTGTGCTGTTTCGAAAATGTAATTAAGTTCTTTCGTTTTTCCTGTTTCACTAAGTGGAAGTGTCTGCATTCGGTGTATCATGTGATTGAAGGATGCAATTTTGTGTTGATGTGAGTGATTTGATGAATTTGGAATAGTGCGTTGAGTGTGTGTCGGTTTTCTGTAAATTTCGAAGGAAAGTGTTGATTCTTGTTTTACGATGAGTATGTCCAAAAATGGTAGTTGGTTGTTCTGTTCAATTTCACAAGTGAATTCGATGTTTTTGTGTGCATTATTGATATTGTTCAAGATTTCAGGTAAAAGATGTTTCTTAACAATGCTAAACACGTCGTCAACGTATCTCCACCAGACTTCAGGAAGCTGTTTGTTGTTTTCTAAGCGTTTTTCCAAATTTGCCATAAAAATTTCACTTAAAAATGGAGAAAGTGGATTGCCCATGGGGGCACCATTAAGTTGTTTGTAGGTTTCATTTCTGAACGAAAAATAATTTTCTTCCATACAAAGTTTGGTTAATTTGATGTATGTACGAACTTTCTTAATCCAATCTGAATTTGAATCTTCATATTGGTTCAGAAGCCAATCTTCTAGTAGGTTAATGGCCTCTTTAACTGGAATGCTTGGAAATAGTGATTTAACGTCGAATGAAACTAAAATTTCATCGTCGTTAACGGATAAATTCTGTACTAGTTCTGTGAATTGTTCGGAATTCTTGACAGATCTACTGTGAAATTTTTTAGGCATGTTTTGGAATTCTTGTACTAAATATTTGGCAATTTTGTGTGTAGGTGAACCAATGGCCGAAACAATCTCACGCATTTCATTTCCAGGTTTATGAACTTTGGGAAGTCCTTTTATTCTTGGCAATGAAGGGTTAGATTCTTTCAGGCTTTTAATGACGCTTCCTAAAACTGGTGTAGACTCTTTGAGAGTTTTGTCAACACGTCTTACTAATCCTGGAAGAGGATCAGTACGTTGTTTTCGGTAAGGTCCATTTTGAATCTTGTTATTCATTATTTCATCATAGTCCTCTTTGTTCATGATTACTGTTTTGTTTCCTTTGTCAGCTTTCAGATAGAAAACTGGTTTCTGGTTAAGTTCTTTGATTATTCGTTGTTCTTTCAGGTGTTCTTTGTTCAATTTGTTTTGTTGTGTGTTTTGAATAGTGTTAGCTGTTTGTGTTCTGATTTCTTGAATCTGTGGTGTCTGTAAATTGTTCGTGTTGATAGCTGTTTCAATGTCGATTATGGTTTGTGTTGAATCTGGTTTAGAGTGTACTGCGTAGTTAAGACCTTTGTTGAGAAGGGTCAACTGTTCTTCCGTAAACTGTTCGGAAGAGCGATTGACCACTAACCCAGTTAGTTCTTGTGTTGTGTTTTGTGGTTGTGTAGAAGAACATGTAAACTTCGGATTTTGCATCTTTAATGCTTTAAGTTTTTTATCTAGTAATTTCCTTTTTCTTTCTGATTCACAAAATTCTGCAACTTTTACTTTTGTTAGAAAATTAGGGAAAGATTCACATGATACACCGAATGCAGACACTTCCACTTAGTGAAACAGGAAAAACGAAAGAACTTAATTACATTTTCGAAACAGCACAGTTGAACGGTTACACAAAACAAACAATACAACAGATCATCAACAAAAAGACACAACAACAATACAGACGTTCTTTGACTACACTGACACGGACAGAACCTACACTTAAACGGATAACTGTGAACTACAACAATGACACCAAAAAACTCCGACCAATTCTCAGAAAGTTTGGTTTTGAATTAGTTTTCACAAGCAAAGCTAACCAACTTCAAACTCTCTTAGGATCTACGAAAGACCCGTTGGACAACTTAACAAAATCTGGTGTTTACAAAGTAACATGTAATCACTGTGACAAAATATACATAGGACAAACAAAACGCACACTCAACACACGATTCAAAGAACACATAACGGAAGTATCAAAAGCACACAAAGACACAGACAAGGGACTCATTCATCATTTTAAATCTAAAGTTGCTGAACATATTTTCAATGAAGGACATTTTATGAATACTTCAAATATTAAACTCTTACGACACATTACAAACCCATGGAAACTTGATGTTGCAGAAAGTTTAGAAATTTACAAACAAAACAATAAAAAACTACTTAACAAGGATCAGGGCAATGGGTACACGTGGCTGTTTAAAAAAATTTTTACCTAACACACACAAAACATTACACAATACACAAAACACAAATTGACTACCTACCAAATCGGCAGGAAAAAATAACACAACAAACACCAATTGACTACCTACCAAATCGTTAGGAATTTTCCTAGCTTTAGGTATCTTATTGACACCCTGTTTTCTAACAGGCAGATACACCCCCCTTTTTTACAAATATGTACCTACAATTTTGTACCTACATTTTTATACCTACACTTTTACCCACACACGTACCTACACATACACTCCTAGTATAAATACCACAACGAATGCGAGGTTTTCTTCAGTCGAGCACTTGACACTGAAGAAGTCTGTAAGTCACAGACGAAATAGGCCTATCTGTCCGAAGATAAGCACAGTAGTAGAATTAAAAGGAATTTGCTCGTCCTTTCTAGTTTTTCTTTAAAAGAGTTATTCATTTTTTATTTTTCTTTTGCAAAAATAAAGTATTAGTGAAGTGTTTTTAAATTAAACTAGAGTCTGAAGTAACAAGTTCTACTAAAAGCTCTAAAGTAATAGTAAAGTGAAGATGGCAACCAAGCCAAAGTCAGAGCCGAATAAGTTCATCGAGTTGAAGAAGACCATCGCAGGATTACACAAGGATATCGCGTTTCTCAAGAAGTGTATAGAGTACAGGCTTACTCCCGTAAGTCACAAGGTAAAAGTTAAAACAGCCACAAACCCCAACATAGTAAAGACACTTGAACAAACACTCATCAAAGAAAGCATCAAAAAACTACACAGCAAGATCAACATGAAAACTTTGGAATGTTATTCTCTCCATTTAAAGTTAGCGAAAGATTATCCTGAATCTTTCCCTAATTTTCTAACAAAAGTAAAAGTTGCAGAATTTTGTGAATCAGAAAGAAAAAGGAAATTACTAGATAAAAAACTTAAAGCATTAAAGATGCAAAATCCGAAGTTTACATGTTCTTCTACACAACCACAAAACACAACACAAGAACTAACTGGGTTAGTGGTCAATCGCTCTTCCGAACAGTTTACGGAAGAACAGTTGACCCTTCTCAACAAAGGTCTTAACTACGCAGTACACTCTAAACCAGATTCAACACAAACCATAATCGACATTGAAACAGCTATCAACACGAACAATTTACAGACACCACAGATTCAAGAAATCAGAACACAAACAGCTAACACTATTCAAAACACACAACAAAACAAATTGAACAAAGAACACCTGAAAGAACAACGAATAATCAAAGAACTTAACCAGAAACCAGTTTTCTATCTGAAAGCTGACAAAGGAAACAAAACAGTAATCATGAACAAAGAGGACTATGATGAAATAATGAATAACAAGATTCAAAATGGACCTTACCGAAAACAACGTACTGATCCTCTTCCAGGATTAGTAAGACGTGTTGACAAAACTCTCAAAGAGTCTACACCAGTTTTAGGAAGCGTCATTAAAAGCCTGAAAGAATCTAACCCTTCATTGCCAAGAATAAAAGGACTTCCCAAAGTTCATAAACCTGGAAATGAAATGCGTGAGATTGTTTCGGCCATTGGTTCACCTACACACAAAATTGCCAAATATTTAGTACAAGAATTCCAAAACATGCCTAAAAAATTTCACAGTAGATCTGTCAAGAATTCCGAACAATTCACAGAACTAGTACAGAATTTATCCGTTAACGACGATGAAATTTTAGTTTCATTCGACGTTAAATCACTATTTCCAAGCATTCCAGTTAAAGAGGCCATTAACCTACTAGAAGATTGGCTTCTGAACCAATATGAAGATTCAAATTCAGATTGGATTAAGAAAGTTCGTACATACATCAAATTAACCAAACTTTGTATGGAAGAAAATTATTTTTCGTTCAGAAATGAAACCTACAAACAACTTAATGGTGCCCCCATGGGCAATCCACTTTCTCCATTTTTAAGTGAAATTTTTATGGCAAATTTGGAAAAACGCTTAGAAAACAACAAACAGCTTCCTGAAGTCTGGTGGAGATACGTTGACGACGTGTTTAGCATTGTTAAGAAACATCTTTTACCTGAAATCTTGAACAATATCAATAATGCACACAAAAACATCGAATTCACTTGTGAAATTGAACAGAACAACCAACTACCATTTTTGGACATACTCATCGTAAAACAAGAATCAACACTTTCCTTCGAAATTTACAGAAAACCGACACACACTCAACGCACTATTCCAAATTCATCAAATCACTCACATCAACACAAAATTGCATCCTTCAATCACATGATACACCGAATGCAGACACTTCCACTTAGTGAAACAGGAAAAACGAAAGAACTTAATTACATTTTCGAAACAGCACAGTTGAACGGTTACACAAAACAAACAATACAACAGATCATCAACAAAAAGACACAACAACAATACAGACGTTCTTTGACTACACTGACACGGACAGAACCTACACTTAAACGGATAACTGTGAACTACAACAATGACACCAAAAAACTCCGACCAATTCTCAGAAAGTTTGGTTTGGAATTAGTTTTCACAAGCAAAGCTAACCAACTTCAAACTCTCTTAGGATCTACGAAAGACCCGTTGGACAACTTAACAAAATCTGGTGTTTACAAAGTAACATGTAATCACTGTGACAAAATATACATAGGACAAACAAAACGCACACTCAACACACGATTCAAAGAACACATAACGGAAGTATCAAAAGCACACAAAGACACAGACAAGGGACTCATTCATCATTTTAAATCTAAAGTTGCTGAACATATTTTCAATGAAGGACATTTTATGAATACTTCAAATATTAAACTCTTACGACACATTACAAACCCATGGAAACTTGATGTTGCAGAAAGTTTAGAAATTTACAAACAAAACAATAAAAAACTACTTAACAAGGATCAGGGCAATGGGTACACGTGGCTGTTTAAAAAAAAAAAAAAAAAAAAATTTACCTAACACACACAAAACATTACACAATACACAAAACACAAATTGACTACCTACCAAATCGGCAGGAAAAAATAACACAACAAACACCAATTGACTACCTACCAAATCGGTAGGAATTTTCCTAGCTTTAGGTATCTTATTGACACCCTGTTTTCTAACAGGCAGATACACCCCCTTTGTTACAAATATGTACCTACAATTTTGTACCTACATTTTTATACCTACACTTTTACCCACACACGTACCTACACATACACTCCTAGTATAAATACCACAACGAATGCGAGGTTTTCTTCAGTCGAGCACTTGACACTGAAGAAGTCTGTAAGTCACAGACGAAATAGGCCTATCTGTCCGAAGATAAGCACAGTAGTAGAATTAAAAGGAATTTGCTCGTCCTTTCTAGTTTTTCTTTAAAAGAGTTATTCATTTTTTATTTTTCTTTTGCAAAAGTAAAGTATTAGTGAAGTGTTTTTAAATTAAACTAGAGTCTGTAGCTGAGAGAGTTTCTTAAATAATATTTGAAACAACTTCCGAAGTCTCCTTCGAAAGTTACTGAGAAATCCCTGAAGATACTTCTGATTCCTTCGTAGGATAATCCTAAATTATTTCTAAAGCAATCAAAACAGAAGTTTCCGAAGACACTCACGGAAAACTTCTCAAACGATTTCTTAGTGTGCTTTAATAACATTTCAGGAGGAAGCCCTAGAGAAATTTCTCAAAATTAACTTATTGGTTTACCTTGAAAAATTTCATGAATATATTCCTGGACTAATTTCTGAAGATATCCATAATATAATTTTTGAATGGACTCATAGAAGGTATCACTGAAGAAATTTTTGAAGGTAATATTTTCCATGAATTCCTGGAAAAAATCTCTTCCAGGATTTTAAGGAATTCTCTAAGAATTATTTTTTAGAAATCCCTGTAAGAGTTTTTGAAGGAAACTTTAGAAGATGTTCTAATTGAAATACTTGTTGAAAATTCTCTAAGGATTCAGTACATTTTGAAAAGAATTTCAGGGAAGGTTTCTGAGAAAAATCATAGAGCAATTTCTGAGAAAACTCATGGAGCTCTGGTGGAAAGAATCCGTGGAGAGCTTCCTGAAGGAAAGGAGGATTTCCAAAAGAATACATGGTATAATTTCGAAAGAAATCCATGGAAGGATTTATACAAAAGTACTCACTTTTTCCAGTTGTTAGATTACGGATGAATCTTTATTATTATAGAGTTTTGGCACTTCTCAGCAAAAAATGCAGGAAACTATAAACTTCTTATGGAACTCTTCCGCTTATTTCAAAGCTGGTTTCTTTGGTATGACACTGAAATCCCCTAGCAACGTATTTTTTCTGTATTGTGACATCTTGGATCGATGCAAGAGTAATTACAGGAAAGAGAATTGGCTGTTGCGTGCTTTAAAATGACGTAGATGGGCTGAATGTCTCTATATGTTTTCTGAAGAAATCTCTGGAATAATGTTATAAGGAAGCCTCGAATAAACCTCCGATGGAAATCCTTACCAAATTTCTTGAAGATTTCAAAGGAATCAATGTCTTAAGAAACTCCTGGATATTTTTTTTAAAGAAATCCAGAAACTTTTAAAGAAATCCATGGTTTTCTAAACGAATTTCCAGATAAATGTCTGAGGAAATTTGAAACGATTTCTAAATAAATTCATGGAGAAATCTCTGAAGTAATTAAACCAGAATTTACAGAATGAATTATTAAGAAATTTCAGGATATGTATCCATTGGAATTTTCAACGATGATTGTTAGATTTCTAAGAAAATGTAAAGAAATTCCTGAAGAAATTATCAAAAAAAAATTTCGAAAGAATTCCTGGGTTAATATCTCAATAAACATCTAGGGGGCTGTCCATAAGCAACGTAGACCAAAATTTGGCCATCTCAGACCACCCCCCCCCCTCCCCACACGTAGACTTTTGTCTATACAAAAATTTTGAAATTTGTATGGAGCGTAGACTTTGGCCAGTGCTTTGACTTCGAAGGGGACGAAAACAACATTGTCAATATCCCTATGCAAATACATGTTCCTAGCACGTACAGGAGTGCAAAGCGATTAAAAATATGAAAACGGTTTTTCATTCAAGTTAGGGAGGAGCTTTGGATCCAGTTTTACATTCTATTTCAGAGAATCGTAACTTGTTCTTTGGCTTAGTTGGTTGAAGCGTCGGACTAGCGATATGGAGTCGAGGGTTCGAATCCCACCAAAGCCACAGTGGTTGAAAACGCGAAAAACACGAGACATTTTGAGTGTAAAAATGTGAAAATAATACAGTGTGATGTTCTGCAAAGTTGTTACATATATTTAGGAGCAACTTTCGATAGAATTTATTTTTTGATAAGTTTACTCAAAAATTAGACAGAAAATCTGTTTTCTGAATAATCTAAGAAAACTAAATGGTATCTTCGGCAAAAATGTAGATGATATCATACTGAAAAATGTTGCCGAAGACAGTCTTGCGCTATCTTTTGAAATATGCGATATATAATTGATTTAGTAAAAACAGCCCCCTCAAACCTTGAAAAACCACTAAATCCTTTATATCTCTTTTGGATGAGGTTCTCATCCGCTGAAATCTCTATAAACCTTCCTTAAACATCCGTTGCTCCTAATGTAAACTCTCAAAACAAACCTCTGAAACCCTCGTAGATCCTTCTAGATTTTTTTCTAATCCAGCCCTTTTGAAACTTCGCACGGTCGACTAGCAGCACATTTTTATAAAACTTCCTTGAAGTTCTACTGAGAAATAGAAATTTAGTTAAAGTTATAAAGTTTAATTTAATTTTAGTTCTGTAACCGTTTTTGGAAAAACCTTTCAAGTGTACTCCAATTACTTGCTCAAAGTTTGGGTTAAACCCGTGTCCAAGAGAGGAGTTTTGGGGATCAAACCCCACCCATTATCAAAGCGTCATATACTGGACTCCTTCCGTTTTTTTTCTGAAACTACGCAAACACTTCCCTTGCTGCTTTTCCTATGCACGGGTATGTCTAGGGAGCATGTACAGAAAAAAACGATCTGACTATAGGTCATGTAGCAACAACACATCTAAAACCATGCACTTCCGGGTGGTGGGATTTTGGGATTAATGTAAACGGTCGAATCTACATAAACTGCAGCGTTGTTATGTATGCACTGGCTAGCTAGGAGCTTTGGCACCACGATGGATGAGAACGTTCCACCCGGCTGTCGACGACGATGGTGCACGATTGAACGGAATCAGCTCGCCGTCGCGTCGTGGAACCCGGTGTCACGTTGTCGGAGTGTCCCTTTTCAGGTGAATTGCCAAACGAGACATTCCCGGAACTGTTAGGTACCTACCTGCACAGACTAGCTACAGAGTAGGTTTTGTTCTATCGGCACAATGCAATGCCCACCACCATGTGAAGCCATGTGCTTGATGGCCCTGCTAATGGTGCGACAGTGTTGTTGTGTGATCGGTCCTGTGTGTGAGTCCATTCCACTGCCATGGTCACGTCGCTGTGAAATTAGTGTTCTGTAGTTTATTTGTTCTGAGGTCCGCCAGGCAGCAGCGGAGAGCTTACGTGCGCTTTGCGTTGTGTTAGAACAGAGCTCTGGTACCGCCAGAATGATGAATTGGTGTCACTGCCGATGGTGTGCAAAGTTAGTTGGTTGATTTGGTGACCGGTTTTTTTTGTGTTCTGTCCAGTTGATACGTTTTTGTGTTCATTGTTGCTGAAGAGCCATTTTGTATTCAATTGGACACAGGAGCGGTGGAGCTTTACTGTGGGGATTTGCTTGTCAATAGGGCTTTTGCTCTCTGTCACAATGTTTCTGAATACTAATGAAATTTTCTCTCTTTTTTTCAGGTGAGTGGATTTTGCTGGACTAGTTGAACTTCATACGGACATTTGTAGTCACTACAGGTGAGAATCGTGAAGCTTATTGAAGAATGAATCATTTTATAGAGAAAAACGCTTATTTTTTTATCTGTATTAACGAGATTTTTAGCCCTAGGCTAGTTCATCTCGGGACCCATGCTTTACTTCCCTTTCGAAGGAAGAACCCACATTTTGTGAGTTTGTCGTGAGTGGGATTCGATCCCAGTTCTTCGGCGTGATAGTCAAGTGTTCTAACCATCACACCAGGTCCGCTCTGCAAAAAAAAAACGCTTAAGATTAAATCGTCCAAACCCATAAAAACTGCACACTCGGGCAGGGGTTTTCAGTTTCAGTTCTATTCTGATGATTTTCCCATCAGCAATCTGCGTGTTAAGCATCGGGAGCACGTACTCAATTTATGTGTAGATTTCGTTTCGCCCAGACATGTATACCCCAAGTTGCTCCGTGTCCCCCTATTGTCGCAAAGTTCATTAGGTATGCAAATCAATTTATTGGCAATAAATATCACTTCCTAATAGAACTACGGAGGGACACACACACACATCAAACCAGATTCTTTCTTTTTCTTTTTGGGAAATTTTCTCCCATTCTCTCGCAAGCAGAGCCGATTGTTTACGACGGCACATTTCCTTCCATCCATTCTGAAAGTTCAAACGAGCAACCTTGCGATCCAATAACCAAAATAGCTACCCGTCCGCCCCACCGGCGGATCTTTTCCGGAATTTAAGGCACGTCGATTTTCACCTCCGGCCCTTGAGTTTCCGCTCCTTTCCTAGGAAGGAAGGAACGAACTATAATCGTAAAGGAAGCTTACGAGGTCACCTTCTTGCTCGATTCTTCCGCCTTCATTTGCATGTTGAATGTATTGGAAACGCGTTTGCCTGATGACTAGCTTTTGTTGTGGTAGGACCGTGTGAAGGACGTTTCGTTGAAGGTTGTGCGAATCACGTTTGTTTTACAACTTTTGATTTACGTTCGAAAGGTTGCATCATGTGGCGATTGTTTTGAAAAATTACGGCTTTGCTTTTGTGGCTCTTAATTTTTTCCCAACCACTAACTTCAAGGGAGGTTAAACTAGGTTATTGAAAATGTTTTTGAATCCAGAGGTTAAGTCTGCAGTAAATGACACACATTTCCCAAATGGAGGAAAACAAGCCTCTGGAGCCAATCTATTGATAAGTCTGCAGTTGTAGTATTACTTTTTTCCATTCTACAGTTTGGGAAATATAATATAGAATATTCAATGTAAACAATGTGACCAGGTCATCGCCCATCCTCTCTGGAGCCACCATGGCTTTCAGGTTCACTGCTGTTCACGATGTTCAGTAGAGCTAGCTTCACTTCAGATCGTATGAATATCGTCGATAATGGCACACTAGGGCTTGATGTACTCGTCCTTTTTTTTCAGGGGTAGTCTTTTCTACGCATCCACAGATTTATTGATTACGTGCCGTTCTCACCGTTACGTGGATCCTTACTCTAACAAACCCCACCAGTGAATTTGGATGAAATTTTTGGTCCTCTCTGGAGCCACCATTTTGAAAACATTCAGGTTCCATACCCTATGTGTTCAACAGACTTAACTTCAGTTCAGGTATTCTGAAGACTCCCACTGCTGTAGTGTGCAAAGGCCTAACGTACTCGACCGTTTCTCGTAGGAATAGTTTTTTTACACAAAACTAATCACAAATCAGTTGCGCAAGATTTCAGCTCCTTGGAAGGGCTCCTTGCTCTAGCATTGGCTTGGATGTCAGAATCTCCAGGCCATTATAGAGCATTGCATGCCGTGGTTGCCTAGATACATTTGTCCCAGTCTTCGATGTTTCGGGGTCCTGTTGGTTACGATTCGGAATTAGATAAATTTCGCCAGCTTTTCATGAAACCACCCATGAAAAGCTGGCGATATTGATTGATTTAATTTAAAATATGGGGTTCGCGTGCGTGGGAAAGTGTATTGATGTATGACTTGATGACGGCACGGTGGTACTCCTGCAGGAGGTCCTTCAGGAATTCCATCCAAGAATCCTCCAAAAAATCCTACGCGATTTTTCTACAAATTTGTTCCAGGACACCTGCAGAAGTTTCTTGTGGGATTATTCCGGGGGTTTATTTACAATTCCTTCGACAGTATTCTTTGGGGTTCTTCCAAGAGTTTTTTTTTATATTCCTAGAGAGGTTTCGTCTGAAATTCCTTCAAGAGCTCTTGCCAGGCTTCCTCCAGGAAGTACTCCTGATATTTTTCAACGATTACGCGTTCCTGGCAAAGCAGGGCAAAGACCTTGAGTCTCGGAGCCAAAAGTTTGGTAGTCTTGAAAGCAACCGAATCTTCAAGTATCCACCGAAGGTGAGAGTTGCGGCATCTGAGGAAGAAGCTATTGTATTCACTGTGAGGCCAGTTGGATTATTAATTCCGGAGCAAGTTCTCACATGTGCGCATATTTGGAACTTCAAGAGCCGAACGCCAGAATTGTGACCGTTCCGGATGGTGAAAAAGCTATGGTTAGAGGTGTTGGCCTAAGTCAATTGCATTGCTGCGGACAAAATGTTGCCACCAAGAAGATTTCGCGTATTACTTACCGATTGCTAAAGGAGCTAAGTTCATTTTTGATCGGAACAAATGTACTGTTGCGCCGGAGGAGCTGGAGTAGCATGCACGGTCGGTCAATGAAGCTCAAGCATAAACTCAAATGTAGCGGAATCATCAAACCGCCTCTGTAGCTCTGTGAAGAAACGTATTATATCACTTGCGATTTGTGGAGCCGTCGAATGCAATGACAGTCGTAGTATAGAAAGGAATGAATTCATCTCAAGTAACACTTTGATAGCCAATTAGTCTCATCAGGGTTTTGACAACTATCATAAAACCATATGCCTTTTATTTTGGTTTATGGTGTTTTTAAAAATCTCTTCTAGGAATGAGTGTTATCAGATTTGTCCCTTTTTAATTCCGCCCTGTTATGCTTTTCCTTTGACAGATACGCGTATTTCAACTGCCACTTTTAATGTTCCTCAGTGTCAGTTATTGTCGAAATACGCGTATCTGTCAAATGATTAGCATAACTGGGCGGAAATAGCCGAGGCGGTAAACGCACGGGTATTCAGCATGACCATGCTGAGGGTGACGGGTTCGATTCCCGGTCAGTCCAGGATCTTTTCGTAAAGGAAATTTCCTTGACTTCCTTGGGCATAGAGTATCTTCGTGCCTGCCACACGATATACACATGCAAAATGGTCATTTTCAGAGGAAGCTCTCAGTTAAAAACTGTGGAAGTGCTCATTGAACACTAAGCTGAGAAGCAGGCTTTGTCCCAGTGAGGACGTTACGCCAAGAAGAGGAGAGGAGAACTGGGCGGAAATAAAAGATTCAAAACTTATTACACTCATTCGAAGAGGGTAATCTGCTTAGAGGGTTCGAAAAGTCGGTACAAGAGCCTCTTCTAGTCTATTTAACTAAAAATGTTTCTTGGGATGACTGGCATAAGAAGCTCAGACATTGTGACGTTTAAGCTATAGAAAATTTGGAACGTCGATAACTAGCGACCGAAATCAAGATAAGCAGCTGGGCCGCCGATATCGCATGTGAAACTTGCCTTGCTGGAAAATTTCCCCGTTTGCCATTTTCGAAGAAAGCTATGTTTAAATCAATAGCGGTGATGGGCTTGGTTCACACCGACCTGTGCAAACCAATGAGGACGGCAACACCAAGGGGTCGTTGGTCAAACTGAACACGAACAGAATAAAACTTGTTTGTTCTTAGTGGAGCGGACCTGGTTGGATGGTTAGAACACGTGACTATCACGCCGAGGACCTGGGATCGAATCCCACTCCCGACCAACTCACAAAATGTGAGTTCTTCCTTCGGAAGGGAAGTAAAGCGTGGGTCCCGAGATAAACTAGCCCAGGGCTAAAAATCTCGTTAATACAGATAAAAAAAAATTGTTTGTTCTTAGCGTCTAGCAATCGCTAGAACTGAATCAACATATAAAACATATCAAAGTAAAATATTGAACTGGATTCGAACACTGGCGCTGATTGAGAGGCACGGACTATACCTCTCGGCAATATCACCGAGTTGAGTGGTAGACGTTAAATGTGAAATTGATTCAACGTACCTGGG